>NC_056750.1:607231236-607271236 GCF_019279795.1 Protopterus annectens | reverse complement strand
TGGCTCATGACTAAGGGTGACTGTCTACTGGTAATAAAATATGTGGCTTCCTCTTCAGTCAGTTACTATGGAAACTACTCAAGAGTACCAATTTAGAGACTCTGCCACCACTGCAACTATGACATATGCGAATCAGGCTATCTTTCAGACTATACTGTGAAAGATAAAAGGTGCAGCACCTGTAAGCAGCTCTTCAGCAATCACCCTCGTCATCTCTTTTGTGGACAGCGTATGCATTGTACGAGTCTTCTGTTTCAACAATTATATTTCAGTGACCACATATGTCTTCATAAAACAATGCTGGAGCAATAGGAGTCTAACAATGTTCTGTCATGCAGTACAGTGCTGTCATGGTGTATGGTGCCACGTCTGTGACAATGACCTCACTTTGATACTGGTATAATCGTAGTTCTCCCACACCTGAGAAAGAACAATAGTAATAACTAAAAAACAAAAGTGCAAGCAAACCAATGAAGGTAAAAGGAATCTTTTTTTGTATAATTATTTGAATGGTATGTACTTTTGCCTATCCTTCAGACTTCTTGAGAGAACATTACAAACTATGGCAAGCGCAAAGTTTAAACTCTTACAACATTTCCATACCAAAAATCCCAATGTGAAAAAAACAATAAGAAAATACTATTAAAATACAGAAAGAGCCGAAAGGAGGTTAGCTGTAGCTCTGAATTTAACTAATGGGGATTTCTGACAGACAGCTAATCACACTGAGTAGGGGGAAGGTGTCAACCAATACTGAGTCATCTAATGAGAAAGAAAGAAAGAGAGAGAGAGAGAGAGAGAGAGAGATAAAGAAAGAAAGAAAGAGAGCAGAAGTACTAGACCAGACCTGGGTCAAGATCTCTAATATTGGATTATTCAGATGACATTTACTTCCATAGAGATTGTGCATTGACTGATACTAGTTGACTGCAATGACAAATGTTTCAGTAGACTTTTGCTGATGAAATGTTCTGAACTGGACATTTTGTTCATTCTTGGTTCATACATTTTGTTTCATTCTTTACTGGAAAAATGTTCGAAACTACAAATTTAAAACACGCTCTAAATTGGTGCTGTATTATACAAGGCACATAATTTAATACAATCAGGAAGGTGTATTCATGTATGCCTGGTCCTAAAAATGTGCAAGGGGCCTACGACTGAAAAACAGCCTAAATGTAAACTTTCTCCCCCACTGGCCAGATGCATTTTATTTGAATCTACGTTTCAATTCTGTTCAATGAAAGTGAGTTTCAAGGGCAGAGAAGTTTTAATGCCAAATCTGTTTTCATTGTGAAACTGTTTTGCTTTGTTTAGCAAATGTCTATCACTGTTTGTGCTACAAAATTTGCAATACGTTTTAAATTAAATCCAAATACAATAGGTTCATAAATTAGTACAGTACTAGGCCAACTACCCTTTTGGGCCATTGTAAGCCTAGCCATATACTGTACCATTTCGTACTTACAGTAAATTTGTTTTATTTTTTTTTTTTTGTTTAATGTTAATCAAAAACATTTTTAGAAGTTTTTTTATCGGGCTCAATTATATGTTTGATTATCCGAACAGTTTGATAAATATTTTACTACAATAATATACGTCACAGTTTTGTACTTACAGCAAACATGTTTTCTTTTTATTGTTTATTGTTCATCAAAAGCATTTTTTAGAAGTGTTTTATCCGGTTCGATTATATGTTTGATTATCCAGAGAGTTTGATTACCCAAACTACCCTAGGTCCCAATTAGTTTGGATAATCGACTCTCTACTGTACTATGTTTTTTTTTTTTAAAGAAAAGCATAGTTAATCTGCAGAATGAAGACAGAAGGAATAGAAAAAGAGGGTGGGAGAAGGGAGTAAATTAGCAAAGTTATGAGAGTTGTGAGGGGTGCATCATTGGGCTGGTTCATTGATGCTACAAATTAGGTCAGAGAAAAGGGAAGGTAGGTCGATATGCTTACCATTGTTGAAACTTTGAATGTTATAAGCCAGTAGGTCCTGACATTACAAATGGTTATCAACAAATATATCACACACTATGGCTTAACCTTCTGCTGTACAATGACTACATCAATTCTTACCTGTAACTTGTACAATGTTAACTAGAAGCAACACGTGGAAAGGCCAAGTGGCTGAAGGGGAAAGGAGGGAAGACTGCTGGAAGTAATGATCATATAACATTGACATCTAATGTTATGATAAGTAAACTCATGCAGCTGTAGTATGCTCACCATAAAGATACTGCTGTAGGAATTCATTAAATGACTAGGAAATTACAATGCAAAGTATTCCTACCACAAGTAATGGGCAGGCAGATGGCTTGTAGGATACACTGCGAGGCAGCCAGGATAAATCCTGCTCTATCTCTGGACAGTAATATCACCCTGACAGGTGAAAAATCACTATGTTCAGTTTTAAAAGTGGCATATTAGTGAGTTACACAGAACAATTTATCTGACTATCCCCCCTCCACAATTCTCTCTAAAGGTTTCTGATTGGGCAGAGAAAGAAACTTCATATGTTTTGGAACAGCATGCATGTTATGATTTAGTCCAGGGATTGTTACTCCAAGAGGACTTTTGTGTACTTTATTGGGACATTAAGTTACATATTAATTATTATCATAATATAATTATTTACAGGGCTGCACACTTTGCTCGGACAAGAGCAGATTAAAAAGTGTAGAATATTTTAGCAGCTGTTAGCCCTCATAAAATGTCAGCTCACATGAAAAAAAAGAAAGATTGATAAAGAATGTAGAGTTTTTAACAAGACATGGACTTTTACATATTTATTTTCTGAAGTCAAAGGTAAAACTGTGCACTTAGTTTGTGGAGAACAGGTTGATGTGTTTAAGTTTTACAATCTGAATCACCATTACTAGAATAAACAAGTAGAGAACTATAACAACTTGAGTGATGCAGAGCGGGCGTGGACATCTGAAGCTTTGCTAGCTAAGCTGGAAAAGCAACAAGGACTTTTTACCAAGATTTACACATCCAGGGATGGAGCAGTCAAGACCGGCTTTGTGATATCTCACAAAACTGCAAACAGAAGTAAGCCATTCTGTGATGGAGTTCAGCAAAGAGTGTTTGGTGGATGCTACAGCACTAATATGCCTAAGAAAAAAAGAAGCACTTGAAAATGTGCCCCCCTCCAGGCGAACCATAATGTGAAAGATCAAGAACACTGCAGGAAGTCTGGAGCTTCAGCTGCTAAACGAAGCAGACAATTTTGAAATTTTCTCCTTGGCTCTGAATGAGAGCTGTGATGTCCATGACACAAACCAGTTACTCATCTTTGTATGTGGGATAATGAAAAACTTTGAGATTATGCAGGAGCTGGCAGCAATGCGGTCAGTGAAAGGGATGACAACAGAGAGCATATTGTTCATGGAGGTAAATGCATGCTTAGACAAGCTGGGACTGAAATGGTACAAACTGGCAGGTGTTACAACCAATGGTTGTCCAAATCGAATAGGAAAAAATGTCGGATTTTGAAACGTTTGCAAGATAAAGTGACTGAAATGACCCCAGAACAGAAATTGGTATTTTTGCATTGTATTATACATCAGGAGGTGTTGTGTAAGTCTGTGTTAAAAATGAACTATGTTATTGATGTTGTAACTAAAATAGTTAACTTCATCAGGGCAAAAGCATTGTATCACAGACTGTTTGTTGCAGTTTGGAGGAGCATGAAACTGAATGTGATGGCATAGGCTACCACACAGCTGTCAGATGACTCAGCCTAAAGCGTATGCGACCTGAGAGCAGAGCTGAGAGTTTTGTGAGAAGAAAGGCTAAGACACCCTACATCTCTCAGATGCCGAATGGCTGGCAGATCTTACATTTGCCATTGATGTGACTGCACTAAAATACCAAACTGAAAGGCAAGGGCCTCTTTGTACATGAAATGTACAGCCTGGTGAAGGTTTTCATGAGAAAATTGCAGTTTCTTTCAAGCCATCTGGAGAGCAACATTTTCACCCACATGCCAGCAGTGAAAGAAGTCACACAATCAGGTGATCACCTCCGCTGGTACCCATCCATGTTAGGAGCACTGTATGGTGAGTTTACAAAGTGATTTGAAGACTTCAAAACAGGTGAGAGTGAAATGCACATGACTGCTTCTCCCTTTGCTTGCAGTGTGGAATAACGCACCCAGTGATGTTCAGCTTGAACTCATTGACCTGCAGTCTGAAACACTACTGGCAGAGCACGTTGTCAGTATCACTGCTGGAGTTTTATTCTTCTTTCAAAGAAGAAAACTTTCCAAGCCTGAGGAGGCCTGCTCAGAAGATGCTGGTTCTCTTTGGATCTATCTGCATATGTGAACAAACATTCTCAGTGACAGCTTTAATAAATCCAGATACAGATCCTCTCTCACTGATGATCACCTATCAGCTGTCCTTTGCATATCCACCTCAGACATTCAACCTGAATTCAGTGCACCTGTTCAAGCCCATGACAGACTAGATTTCTCTCACTGACTAAAAAAAAAATTTGAAAAACTGCAAATGAAGGCTACAAACAAATTGCAATACAGTCTTACTCCTTTTTTGTATAAAGTTAATTTAATGCTGCTCTTTGAAACATCTACCAGCAGCAGCTAATCAAAACCATACAATTTACTGCTTTTTATAAAGAGAAAATGAATGTAGAGCAGAAGTGAGTTCAGCCTTTTGGTCCAGCCATCCAAAACAGTTCCAGTTTCTCATGTGGCTCCTTGGACAAATTAATTGCCCACCCCTGTACTAGATGAACCAAAAAGTTCCCTATGCTAATCTTCCAATTAGCAAACAGGTGATACCATACTACAGGACCAGTGAGAAAGCAACCCAAAGGCAAATGGGTTATCTGTTTGGCAGTCAGTTGACAGGCTGTCTGTGAATCCTCTGACTGTGCTGAAGCTCAGGTCAGGGAAGACCTGAAAACAATTAAACTAATATGAGAGAGTGTAACCTTTTCCAAAGAGTAGAGACAGGTTGAACCAGTCTGGCTGCTCAAGAGACGCCAGGAGATCTGACTATGCTCTGGTTAAAGCTAATCTGAGGAGCTTGGTTGAAAAAGGGATGGAAGGGTGGGTGGGTCTTCTTAAGATGACAAGGAAATGGTCGAGCTCCGGTTATATGCCAATGTTCCATAGTCACAATTGGCAACGGGATACCAATAAAGAGAACACAAATGCACCACAACACCTTACAACAGATGACTCTTCCATGGTGTTGCTATGATTGACAGCTGAATTTACTGGGGTAGCACTGGTACAGGGGTAGTTAATAGGCACCTATCTGGTTTAATGTGGAACCTATGACCAACCAGCGTCCCCCTACCACTTGTAGTTTTGGCCAGAACTGAGCCACCTATGATCTCAGTTCAGATAATTTACTGCATATGAGACGAGACATCTTCTGGAAGGTCTCAGTGAAAGTTTCTGCTCCACAGCCCTCTGCCTTTAATTGTTTTTCACTTTAATTGGTAACATTTAGATCTCCAGTCAACAGTGGTTTGAGAGAGAATATCAAAAAGAGTAACAGAAAGATTTTCTATATGCTTTTGCTGGTGTAGTGACAAAAACTGTTGTAATTTTCGCACTTAAGACCTAACCCTTCTTATTCTTCTTCTGTCGGCTTTTCCCGGTTAGGGGTCGCCACAGCAGATCACCTGTCCACTCATGATTGGCTGTAGAGTTTTACGGTGTTAAGTTGCCAGCCCGAAACATAGCCTTCCACGGAAGGCACACACACACACACGCGCACTCATGCCCAGGCCAATTTAGAGTGTCCAATCCACCTACAGCATGTGTTTGGGATGTGGGAGGAAACCGGAGAACCCGGAGGAAACCCACGCGACCACAGGGAGGACATGCAGACTCCGCACAGAAGGCAGCCCAGCCGAGGATTGAACCGGAGAACCTCTTGCTGTGAGGCGACAATGCTAACCGCTGCACCACTGTGACCGCCCACTTAAGGCCTAACCCTATTTAAAAAAAAAAACAGCCCTAGCTTTGTGAGAGAGGGATGATAGCACAGCTCTCAAACTCTATGTCCAAAATCAGGTTCACAGCCAAAACTCCTCAGGAACAAAGGCACAATTATGGCCACATTTTAAACGCTGGTGCTGTAGATTTAGATAGTTGACAATCTGAATTAAGTTACATTTTCTGTAGTAAAATTTGTCTAACTCTAACATTTCTATTATGCATTGATTGAAACCCAATATCTTATATCAAGAAACCACTGATTTTAGGAAACACACAGCAAAATATTATGCCAGAATCAGGGATAGCGGAGAGATCTGGAGCATGGGCAAGGTGGAGAACAACATTCTCTAACCTATTAGCAACAACTGCAAAAACAATATGCAGATCTAAATTACAAATGACACACCTTCACAACAGTAACAATATACCCCTGTATAGGGTAACTGCAGAGTAAAGTTCACAGATTTCATTACAGAAAATAATGTGCAATGATCAGATAACAGATAAGTATGTTTTATATTCTCCCTACAAAAAAAAATTACACTAAAAATAATGAAAACATTTACAAACTTCTGAAATGTTAACCCCCCCCCCCAAAAAAAAAAAAAAAAGAATACATCATACATGATGCAAAAATGCCTTATATCAGACAAGGTATGAATACAGCAAATAATACAAAATAACACAGAATAGCAATTTAATACCGACTTTGAATGTAATGTCCCTGAATTTACATGCAGCTGACCTGCAACCCAGGATGCTGCTATCCAATATCATCAACTGTCTGGGGCTGAGCAGTGCATTTTTGGACAAATTGTAGCACAAGCCAGGCCTCACCAAAGGAAACTATGTTGACATAAAGTTTACTATTATTGAGAAATGTTCAGCAAAACAAAAAACAACAAGGTGAGTGTGAACTGAGGAAGAGTACTGAAAGCCAGGAGAAGAAAGAAAGTACAGTTTTGTACCTACCATAAATGTAGATGTCCGAGAGGTATGCATCTGCAGTCCTAACATATGGGTTGTCCTGCCTCAGGCAGCCCTTCGGTCGGCCGGATTCCAAAGTCTGGGTCTGGCCTCGGCTGATGTCGCACTTCACCCGATGTCATAGCTGCTGTGAATTGGGTATAAAGGCATCAGCCGACGCCATTTTCCTCAGTGTTTCTTGCCCCAGATGCCAGGTGCCCTCTAGGAAGGCTAAATTTGGATAAATGCAAATGGTTCCAAACAGTAGAGAGCAAACAATATAAACATGTATATACATATATACAAACAAATACACCATAATAGATTCCCTGAGCTAGCTACAAGATGGGCAAATACCCTAGGAGTACCACAGAGGGGAAGGAGGGTGGGTAATCCTGACTGCAGATGCATACCTCTCGGACATCTACATTTATGGTAGGTACAAAACTGTACTATGTCCTTCAAGGATGCATCTGCAGTCCTAACATATGGGTAGAATACCACAGCCAAACTGGGGGAGGAGGCACTAAGATGATTATGGTGTAGTTAAGATCCCTTGCAAAACAGCAGTTGCAAAACCTGCTCGGGATCTGGAGTATAAAGGTAGATTATAATGCTTGGCAAATGTATGCATGGAGCTCCAAGTAGCAGCTTCTAAAATGTCTTTGGTAACCACTCCTCGTAGGAAAGCTATAGTAGTGGCTGTAGCCCTTGTGGGGTGAGGTCTTATATTTTCTGGAGTTGTCTTTCCATGAAAAGAGTAACAAAATCTAATGCAATTTCCTATCCATTTTGAGATTGTCTGTTTTGAAATTGCTTTTCCTTCCATTCCTGATGCGTATGCTACCAGAAGCTGGTCAGTCTTTCTGTTGGTTTTGGTTCTGTCCAGATAATAGCGCAATTGCCTGTGTACATCCAATGTATGTAGCAGTCTTTCCCCCCTGTTTTGTGGGTTGGGGAAGAATGTTGGTAGGTGGATTGCCTGGTTCAATGATACCCTGGAGACCACTTTTGGCATAAAAGTAGGATTAGTTCTCAAGGACACTCTATCCTGATGGAAGTCGAGGAAGGGCTGTACTGCCATTAATGCCTGTAATTCAGAAACCCTTCTTGCTGAAGTGATTGCAAGCAGGAAAGCAGTTTTCCAAGATAAGAACTGTAATTCTGCTGTTGCTGCTGGTTCGAAAGGGGGAAGTGTTAACTTTTCCAGCACAAAGTTAAGGTCCCATGTTGGCAAAGGTGGCTTCCTTGGAGGTTTTACATTTTTAATTCCTCTCAGAAACTGCCTGAGTAGAGGATGAGAGAAGACTGGAGGATCTGTGTTGTATTCTGCTGAAATTGCTGATGCATGAATCTTAATGGAGGAGTAAGACAGGCCATTGTGGAAAAGTTCTGCTAAGTATTCCAGGATGTTAGCTATGTTTGCTAATGATACATTTTCTCCTTTTGCTGCACTCCAAATGAGGTATCTTTTCCATTTGGCTGAATAAGTCTTCCTTGTGGAGGGTCTGCGAGCCTCCAGGATAATGTCTTTAATCCTTTGAGATAAGTCTGGGTTATTTTGCTTTATGTAATATTCCAAGCAGCTAGCTGTAGTGTTTTCAAGTTTGGATGAAGGATCTTGTAGTTGTTCTGTGTTAGTAGTAAAGGAACTAGAGGTAGAGGCCATGCGTGTCCGAGACATACTCCTCAGTAGCGGGTACCAATGCTGCCTCGGCCAGTCTGGAGCTATCAGGATGATCCTTGGGTGATCTTCTTTGATCTTCAGTAGCACTTTGTGCATCAAAGGAAGAGGTGGGAATGCATATGCCGTCAGGTTTTCCCAACTGAAGGATAGGGAGTCCACCTTCCAAGCCAGTGGATGGTATGTCCTTGTGCAGAATTTCCTCAATTGGTGGTTGTGTGGGGATGCGAACAGGTCTATTTCTGGTAGTCCCCATTTCTTTGTAATGGTTTTGAAGATGTCTGGATGTAGCATCCATTCGTGGGCATCCGTGGTAGTTCTGCTTAAGATGTCTGCTAGTGAATTTTCTTTTCCTGGCACAAATTTGGCCTGGAGTTGAATGTTGTGGCTCAGGGCCACATTCCACAGGTCCATTGCCATCCGGCATAGAGGATATGAGTGTGTGCCTCCCTGTTTGTTGATATACCACATGACTGTGGTGTTGTCCGTCCTTATCAGCAAATGACCTTGTTGAAGAAAAGGCCTGAATGTCTGAAGTGCCTGTTTCACCGCCAGCATCTCTTTTTGATTTATATGTAGATTCAGCTGGTCTTGTGTCCATAGGCCTTGTATACACTTGTCCACCATGTGTGCCCCCCAGCCTAGGTCTGAGGCATCCGTGGTGATAGTCTGGCTTGGGTGAGGTTTGTGGAAGGGCAGACCTCTGTTCAACTGACAGGCCTGAGCCCACCACAGGAATTCTTGTTTCAGGCATGGAATTATTGGAATGTGGGCTTCTAGACTGTGCTTGTGTTGAGACCATACATTCCTTAGGTACCATTGCAACTTCCTCATATGTAGCCTGGCGTGTGGAATCAATATTATGCAGGATGCCATGTATCCCAAGGCTTGCAGGACTTTCCTTGCTGTAAGCTGGTTCTGCGTTGTTAATGCCATGAAATAGAGTGGTAGTTGCTTTTGCTTTTCTGCTGTGAGAAATGCCATTTGATTTGATGTGTCCAGTTCTGCAGCCAAGAATGTTATCCTTTGGGATGGTACCAGCCTTGACTTTTTCATGTTGACTGTGTATCCCAGGGCTTGTAGTAGTTGTATAACCTTTTCCAAATCTTTTGTTAATTTGGTCTTGTTGTCCGCTTGTATCAGGCAGTCGTCCAGGTATGGATAAATTTGAATTCCCTGAAGCCTGCAATGAGCAATTACTGATGCCAGGCATTTCGTGAATACTCTGGGCGCAGTAGATAAGCCAAAAGGCAATGCTGAGAATTGATAATGCTCTGATCCTGCAAGAAATCTGAGGTATCTTCTGCAATCTGGTCATATAGGGACGTGCAGGTATGCCTCCTTGAGATCTAGAGTCACCAGCCAAGACTCCTTGCCCAGCATGGGAAGAAGTTGCTGTAGGGTCAGCATTTTGAATTTTGGAACAATGAGATATGTGTTTAGAGCGGACAGGTCGAGAATAGGTCTCCATTGGTTTTCCTTCCTTGGTACCAGGAAAAGTCTGGAGTAAAATCCTTGCCCTTGTTCCATAGGCGGTACCTTTTCTATAGCTCTCATCCTTAGTAGGTGATTGATTTGTGCTAGAGCGTTTGCTTTTTGGTTTGGTGGTAGGTTTGGCATTCCTCTCTTTTTTGGTAGAGTGTGGAAGTGAAACCTGTAGCCTTTGTCTATTGTCTGTAAAATCCATTTGTCTCCTGTAATGTAATGCCAGTTTACGGAAAATAAGGCAAGCTTTCCGCCTAAGGGTGCTTGCAGTTGTTCCCTGGTAGACGGTATCAGAGTCAAGTCATTGTGTCTGTCCTGTGGTGGTGGTCGTAGCTGAATCTGTGGCAGTACTTCTCTGGTTGTTAGGCTGCCACTGACGTCCCCTGTAGGCACCTCTGGATTGACCTCTGCCTCTTGGGCGCCTATTTCTGCCTCTCTGTGCTCTGGAGGTGTCTGGAAAGGACCAGTTCTTCGAAGTCCAATTTCTACTAAACCTCAGAGGCTGGACCTGTAAGAAATCCTTGACTGTTTGGACAGATTTTGCTTTTTCTTCCACCTTCTTTAGCACTTGCTGTGCAGGGGAGCCAAACAAACTTTGTTTCTCCATGGGAGCATCTAGCAGCTTTGACTTTACATGGTCTGGTAAGGATTTCTCTTTTAACCAGGCATGCCTTCTAATCACTGTTCCAGTCATTGCTGATCTAAAGGAAGCCTCCAGTGCATCATAGCCGCATTTTAAGGAATGATTACTGACCTGCTGAGTGTTATGTACCAAATCCTGAAGGGACTTACGGTCTATAGGTTCAGGAGAGGACAGTTTTTTATTTAGCTGGTCTAACAAAAATTCCTGATACTGAATCATGTGGAATTGACAGTTTAAGGCCCTAGCCGAAAGAGTAGCAGAAGTACAAACTTTTTTACCCCATCTCTCTAATGCTCTAGATTCTCTTTCAGAGGGGAGGGGGTTTTTGGCAGAGGCAGCTGCTACAGCTTTGGGGCCCTGTGAAATGGTTTCAAGATCTGCAATAGGAGCCTTATACAAGTGAAAGTGTGTGTCCGGGACCCTGTAATATCTGTCGGGCTTGGCAGGGGCCGGGGGAAGAGAGTCAGGGGCAGTACAGGCATCATTATAAGCATCATCAACAACTGTAAGAACTGGAGGAATGGCTAAAGGCCTATGCTGTGGTAAATGTAAAAAGGTCCTTAGCCTTTTCCTTGAATCTGAAAAATCCTGGCCCTGCCATTGAAAATGCTCTCTCATAGCATGTAAGGTTTCCCCAAAAGAAAATTCCTCAGGAGGAGAGGCAGAAGGAATGGAGTCTTCTGCATCAGAATCCTCATAAGGAGAATATGGGCCTTCTGGAGGACCTGAGTTTTCTGAATCATCCGAGGAGTAGTCTGTAGAAACAGGATCCGGGGGCTCTGCTCTAGGCCTCTTCTCTGGAGGTTGAGAGGCCCTGTCTGGGTGAGGTTGGGATCCCCTGATCAAAGAAATGAGATCCTCAGCCAAGCTGAGCATTTGGGAACTGGAGGTAGGCCTGTGTGAGGGGGTTTTAGCAGGCAAGGCCTTAGAACATTTAGCTGCTTTAGCCCTAGAAAAAGCCTTGATAGACATAGATGCAGGGGGCCTAGCAGCTCCACGTGCAGGAGTAGATATGTCTAAAGGAATAGTCTCTGATAAATCCTGGGAGCCTGCTACAGCAGGGGTAAGTTCAGAAGCGGATTCAGCCATGCTGTGTGAGGCCTCGGCTATCGTAGGCAAGCTTTCGGCCGAAGGAAGAACCGAGGACTCGGTTTCGGCCAAAACAGAGACACTCGCGGTTGGCTTAACCGTGGTTTCGGCCGAAACCGCGGACCGCGAGTGTCGGTCCTTTTCCTTACGCTTTTTAGTTAATTGTGAAGTTGGGGTCTCCGACGGCATTTTGTAAGCAAAAGCGGGACCAAAAAACTCCTCTGCAAACTCTGACCGACGTCTAAGTGTCCGTCGGTTGAAGGAAGCACAGGCTAGACAAGCTGATACGTCGTGGTCTGGGCCTAAGCAAGGAAGGCAGTAAGAGTGGAAATCCTTATGAGGTATTTGTTTCCCACAAGTTAAACAATTATTTACTTTTTCTGACATCGGCTGAGGCAAGAAAGAGTCCCCAACGGGGTACTTAGCTTTTTAGAAGTCTTCGGTAGTAGAAATCTCTGGATCTGACCGACCGGCACTTGCGAACAGCTTCTGCTTTGGGCACCGCGCGGCAAGAAAGACTGAGGAAAATGGCGTTGGCTGATGCCTTTATACCCAATTCACAGCAGCTATGATGTCGGGTGAAGTGCGATATCAGCCGAGGCCAGACCCAGACTTTGGAATCTGGCCGACCGAAGGGCTGCCTGAGGCAGGACAACCCATATGTTAGGACTGCAGATGCATCCTTGAAGGACATCAATGGGACTGCACAGTTCATGAAGACAAAGATAAAACTAATTCCCTTACACTGAACTTGGTCACCTATTAACCGTTAGCCAATTCAAACAAGGTGATGCAACAATACTAAAAGTCACCTCAAACAGGTTCATCTGGAACACTGGCTTAGCAGGCTCACATACACAGCATCTAAAGAAGGTGCAGATATTTGTCTAAGATGAAAGGGACCAGTGTATATACCATCAGTAGCCTGACTGACCATGAAAAAGGTCAATGCAGGCAGTTTCTTCCAACATTACGATCAGGGAAGGCTCATACACATTTACTCATACAGCTTGAGAACTGGGCTAATCCCAGAATTCTGAAATCAGGCTGCAAAGCAGAATTCTGTACATTCATTCAGTAAATGGTTCTCTGGACCAACTCTGGTTTTTCCCATATAAACTGACAATACCAGCCAGGCTGACAGAGTGGCTGAAAGCCTTTAGGATATTTCTCATCCGTATCTATAATTTTTTGTTTTGAAGTTTGTCCAGGCTCTATTCCAATATCTTTACCATTCCAAAGTCTGACTTCATGGTGCAGATGAATGAAGTCCTGACTATGACAAATGTGAATGGGGTTTAATAAGGGGTCACAACCCTGGAGGAAGCTAAGCATGGGAAGGGACGGGGAGGTGTGAAGAAGTATGGCCTGCTCCCCTCTCTTGGGGGCACACGGGCATGGTACAATTTCACCTCTTCACCACATGGAAGACTGTGACTCTCAACCAGTTCTACTTGGTTCAGAGAGCAACTTGGAGCTGAGGATGGATGCATTATCCCTTCTATGGCAGGAAAGATCAAGTGCACTTTTCATTCTTTCTATCTGGTTTCAAATCTGTTAACTAAATTCAAAGAAGAAAGACTAAGACGCATCCTCCTCTTCCTCTTGGTGACCAAAAAGGATGTGGATTTGGGCTGTAAGATCCCTTGCAGTTCTACAACTATCAAAGTACATGCCAAAGAATACAGGTCTCCTAGCCATGGTCTTCACCTTCTATTCAGATCTGGCTTCCAGCAGAACTGTAACCATCACCTCTTTACCTTGTCAGTAAGTGCCTACCAATTTACTGCTGGAAGTTTATAATTCCCCTATCAATATAGATTTTCTTTACTTCTTTGTCCCTACTTCTGAACCTTTTATCAACATCACCTCTTTCCTGTATCTTCTAACCAGTGCTCTGCAAAATCTAGCCCAATTCAGGGCTCCTAAAACTCTTCTTCCATCTTCAAGGCCAACACTTTTTAGTCCTCCCTTGCTTCACTTCCTCGTCTTCAGCTATTAACTAAATCAACAGAAGAACTGGGTTCGACACAAAATCAGAGCTCTGTAACAAAAAAACACCAGGTGCTCTGCTGCTACAGACTAAGTACTGCCGCTCTGTAAAATGCAGTCTGTGAACATAAGGGACAGGCGTACACAAAGGTGCATAAGGACAACACCTGCTGGTTAAGCTAAGAAGGTAAAAGCTCATACTAAAATGCCAAGGGATTCATCCATCAGCACAACAGTTTCTGTGCTGGCGGAACCCAGGAAAAGCCACTTTTTTTTTTAGTCTCAGATGCCACCTCCACCCCTTACCCCCCAACCAGCAACCTAAATGTCCCATTTGTTCTTTGTTGGGCAGCAATTGTTTCCAAAACATTTATTCAAATGGGGTGATAGTCAGTCCCTGGAGCATCACACAGGGCATCTACAGACCTACA
The DNA here is from genome assembly GCF_019279795.1 of Protopterus annectens. Lineage (NCBI taxonomy): Eukaryota > Metazoa > Chordata > Ceratodontiformes > Protopteridae > Protopterus > Protopterus annectens. Next base: position 607,256,963 of record NC_056750.1, on the reverse strand, counting down.
TCAGCACTTTTTTCTGTTATGCCCCATCTGCTGGAGTTCCTACTCCATGCAATGGCTCACTCAGGTTCTATTATAGCAGCCGCCCTGCTGAAAGTGTGCATACCTCTGTGTATATGTGAATCAGTTGTCACCGAGCAGTACCTGCTCAGTAGGTCTATGATTCATGGGTGTAACTCCTGGAGCTACCCTAGGTGTCACTCAAGCAATTTACCAAAACCATCACCCCCAGGATGGGCAAACAGACAATGGCCACTCACTTCCATTTTCCCTGGCCTATTTCCTTTTCTTTTGTGGAATAACAGTCTAAGGAAAAAAGTATTAGAAAGGTCCTGTTACCAGGCCAATCGGCAGATCTGGAGTCCCTTCTCGGAATATTTCATCGTATGGCTCTCAACCATCTGGAATTTTACATACCACCCAGATTTTGCCTGTTCCTCATAAAATTTGTAGTTTTCTGGCCATTCACTGAGAAATGCAGTCATTAGATATTGACAGACATTTGAGTTTCTGACTTCATATCCTTCAGAAAATAAATGCTAATGCAAAGACTGATTCTAGCAACTTCTTAGTTTATAAGAGCATTTTTTAAAAATCTTCCCTTTGGGCCTTACTGCCCACATTATTTTTGGGTTTGATCCTAACTTCTGTGCTAAAACGTTGAGAGGTATGTTTCATCCATATTCACGGCTATAATGACCACACAGAATCAGGTATACATAACGCTAGGTACTAAAAACACATTTTAAAGGACTGTTACTGGAATGCTATTAAGTCTTTTTATCAACATGCACTTATATTTTTGTCTTTAACACTACAAAAATAAACAACAGAAGGGCATAATTAAAATTATAAAAAGCAATAAAATGGTAAGCACCCGAGTTACTAGCAGTTTATTAAACCAGAAAAAAAAACATTTTGGGCACAAGTGCTCTGTCAGTCCGTGACTGTTATAAACCAATACAAATAGGCATAATACTTAAGACACTTGACTAATCAATTCACTTTAACTATAGGTGCTTTTTCTGTAATAAAGGGGAAGGTTAAACCTACTTAGACCAAGATATATACACTGCTTTGCAGTGATCATTGCTGTAACATGTCTAGTTCCATTAATATAATATTACTGTCTCCATCTATCTTATTTTTACAGAAAAGCTGCAAAAACTGAAATTAAAACACAAATGCTGAGCTCCTTTCTTTAGTATGAGCACTGCCAAAGCATTAGTCACCTCACTATTTCTAATATATCTGTTCAAGCCTTCTAAATCAAAAATTATATAACTGTTCAAGCCTTCTAAATCAAAAATGTATTTTACTTTTTTTACCACAAAATACTAATTAACAGAAAGGCATAAAATGTACAGCAGCGAAGCACAAAATCATCTCACAAAGCATTTCTGCTCTCAGTGTACAATGGGTCTATATTAGATGAGCGACCGTTCCGATGTTCGAATCATAGATGGTTGACATCATATGATCGAACGTCGGCAAGGTCGAAGGTGAAAGTCAATGGCATTTCAAGCGCATAATGGAAAATGTTCCCTTTCTGCACTGAAATGCGTTCTCGGAGTTGGTATATTTAAGTACAGGGTGTGGGGGAGGGTGTGCAGGGGGGGCTTGCCCCCCTGATCAGAGCAGTAAGGTAACTTTATTTTTTTTTTATTTTATTATACAGTCAATGTTTTGAACTTGCTCATATGAGTTCGCTCATGTGAGGTTCGAAGTTTTGAAACTTCGACTATATAATATAGACCTGTGTATAATCATAGGCATCAGCAGCAGAAAAACTACAAGGGAAATATGGTGATGTTTTCTGGCAGGTACACTGCACCACCTGATATACAGAGGAACCATATTTGTTTACCAACACAGTATACATCTCTTCCTCTCCTTGCCAAAATTTTCCACTTTTAAATGCTACTATATAAAGATAAAATTAAGACAAAACAATATTACCCTTACAATAGGGACAATACTCTCACATACTTTTGTCTTAACATAATACTCTCAAGTGTTGCTACAAATGGGCTCTGTAGTGCTAAAGCCATCAGCAATATCTAAACATAAACTGAGGCAATGCTAAACTCAGATGCAACAATTCAACACAAGTAAATTGCTTTTGCAAGAAAATGCACTTAAGCACTTTTCTAAAATGCAGTTTGCATTTGTTCATTTGTGACATACCTTGCGGGTCGATCATGAGGAAGTGTGGGTCGTGGAGGCCGTGGTGGCTTTTCTGGCTTGTGCTCCTTCTCCCCTTCAGGGCTTTCAACTGTGATGCTGAGACCACCAGATGCACTGCTACCACTGGATGTGTTTCGACGATGAGTTAGATCAGACAAACTGGAGGAACGAGATGTGCTGTAACCTAAATCAAAACCAAACGAAGGCATATTGTTTACCATAATGTCAAGGAAACTTTTAAAAATAAATAAATGACTAAACAAATAAATAAATACTCTCAGTAGCACATCAATGGCTAATACATACATTATCTGCAGCTCAAACTGCTATACAATACAGTGCAGCACAATTATGACTTGGAATTTTTTCTGCAGATGTATTCTCATGCCGCTGATGGCACATAATCAGGTAAACACGATCGAAGTACAGCAATAATGAACGTTCAACAGCACAGACATTCTCAAAAATGACCACAAAGGTACAACTGTGACACAAAAGCCCTAGGGGAAAATGCTGATCTAATTGGCCTCTTCTGACAGCATCTTCTTTTTTTCATATTACTACAGTCGGGCCTGTAACTAATAAATGCTAATTTATGGTACATTTTTAACTTTCATTTTCTCAAGTGTATACTGCAAATGGACCTTAATACCTTAGTGATCTTATTATGATAAACAAATTCCAAATGCAAACCATATTATCGCATTTGTAATCAATAAGCTATACTACAGTACATTTTAACAGTTCAAGCTACAAGCACCCCATGTCCCTGACACACTACATCATACATCTCTGAAATGTACGAAAGGCAACCACAAGCCTCAACTAAATTACTTACAGACTTAGTCACATGACATTTTGAAAGTTGCTTGTTATGACTCATGCCCCAAATATAAACAAATATCAGTAAAAAAACATGCTTTATTCCTCACTGCAACATAAATACACATACACAGCACAAACACATCTGTATAAATACATGGCTACCAACAGATATAGAAATAGGAATATACATATGAAATAGTGTGTGTGTGTGTGTGTGTGTGTGTGTGTGTGTGTGTGTGTGTGTGTGTGTGTGTGTGTGTGTGTGTGTATGTGTGCGCTCACATATGGCACGTGCACAGACGTCAACTTCTGCATGTCAAAGCTCACTCCAATAAAAATAAATAAATAAATAAAAAATAAACCAATCACAAAAAAAGACAACAAACATTCTCTTTTTGCAATTGCTCAAAAATAGCAAAACCTTCAGACATAATATGTCTGAATAGTGATGTCAGGGAAAGGGTTTTTAGTAAGGTAATTCATATGGCTGCGGTTAGGAGCAGAGACAAGATTTGCTGCAGGGTTAACAAATGAGTAAGGTGGTACGGGGAAGGGGTCTCAGTATGGAATCAATAAAGCTGAAAACAAGCACCTTTAATGTAATAATTCCAGACCAAATGCCTGTTAATTATATGCAACATGCACAATTCCGGCCTGTGCTTCCATTTCTGCATGTGGTGTATATGGTAGCGTTGTGTAAGAAATTACCATAGCGGTAGATGTCCTACTGATCACGGTTGTATTATTCTAAACTATTGGGTTATCTCAACCTTGACATCCAGCCCTAGTAAATACAGCAAATCTTTCAATACAGCCATATGTCTGACATACTACCCTAAGCCTGCAGGTATAAAGGATAAGTGGACATATGAGGACAAGTCCCCAGGCTATCTCCAAGCCAATAAGCCTGCAGAGGTTTGAGAAATTAAAAAAGAAATGCTCAGCTTAGAGAGGAGAGGCAAAAATACTTTTACCCCTCAGTCCATAAGGAAAACCAAGGAAGAAATAAAGAAGACATAAGAAAACATCAATAATAATAATAATCATGATCAATAATCAATAATCTTTGCTGGTGAAGGCCCTTCTGCACCTTTGTGGGAGGAGAATGCTGTCTGGGTCCATTCTAATTGAGGGTGATTGGACTAGAGTTCAGAGAGAGCACCCTTAGTGTCTAGTTTGAGTTGAGGGTTATTTTTTGTTTTATTTAAGCCCCGTGTTTGCACTTGTTTGTGTGACGTGCGCACCATTGTGTACTGCCGTGTAGCAGGAAGTTATCATTGGTGGTTATAGATGCAAACATTTTGCTTGCTAAATTTTCCCTTAACACTTTGCTTGTGGTCCTCCAGAGTTTTTTGCAGGCCTGCTCTACTGTCAGGTGGAATACTAAGTCTAGCCTCAGAGGTACCAACGTCCCTCTCACCCACTAGCCATTCCTAAGTGTGACCTCTTTTTCTGACCACATAAATTTACTTAACACTATGGACGGACAATTTCCCACAGTTTCTCTAGCCAGCTTGGATGACATGGGTATCCTGAAGCAGTGTAGCAACTGCCTCATGTTCACCACCAACCCTCTACTCCTAGTCCTCACAAACTCAACATGTGAGAGATGCAACTATATTAAGAACCTTAAATCCATCCTCTCTCACACAACAGTCAGTACACATATGACAATGAGCAGGTTGTCAGCATGCACAACTCACTTCCTACTCCACCCAAACCCACATCACACATAACTACATATGCTGAGGTCCTCACCAGAAACATAGCTAAACATCAGAGACCTCCCAAACACAAACACAAGCACATTACACACAATACTTCCTCTGCAGAACACAATACATATAATAGCTCACGCACCAGTGTCTCACCTGCCAAGCCCTTAAGGCAAAACACAAATCCAAACATATTAGTCACAGGTAATTCCATTGTGAGACACACAGATGTCCCTCACCAGGCTGAATACGAAAAAGGTCATGGTCATCTATCCATCAGGTGACAGGACACGCCATATCATACATGCACTCAAGTCACTCAACAACAGGTACTGTTATGACTTCGTCATAGTCCATGTTGGTGTGAACGACTTGAGATGTACCTCTCTGGACTATATGAAGAGAGACATGGCTGAGCTCTCAGACTGTGTGCCTCAGGCAGGTATGTCCCTAGCCTTAAGCAGCATTTTACCTTCACCTAGGATGATGCCTCAATACAAGCAGAAAATGACTGACTTCAATAACTGGGTTAGTTTCTGGAGTCATTTTAAGGGGATCCAGTATCTGTCATCCTTGGATGACATGATCAATAGACCTCGATGCTTTGCCAGAGATGGTCTTCATCTGTCACTCCTGGGATTTTGGCTACTGGCTAAGGCTCTTGCTACCCCCACAGTGCCTTTTTTAGGCAGCGACTTAAGGACAAAATTCCCAATGTAAAAACTACATCCCATGTTGTCTCTAATGCAAGAGGTTTAAGGAATCACACAGTAGAAAGTTTAGCCTTGCTAGATTTTTCTTTTGGTTTTTACTGATTGTTTTTTCTGTGTGACCTTTTTATTCGCTGTTTTTTCTGTGTGACCTTTTTACTCGCTGTTTTAACCTCTTATGGGATGGTATAAATAGCTTCATTGCATCTCCCCTCTCAGATGGAACTGGCAACTATGCAGAGTTCTACACCAGTGCTTTATACAAACACCTGTATAACTGCATTGACTCAGCCTTACCGGATAGAACCAAAACAAGGAACAGCAAACTTGCCTGGTGGACAACTGCCATTAATAGGCTTTAGAATAATAGGAAATTGCTGTCTAAAGAGGGAACTAGCCCTAAACTGGAAACACTCCCTCCTCAGCTTAAACAAACAAATAAGACTTCTTGTGAAGTCCTTCAAAACAAACTATGAATCCAAATTAGCTTCCTCAACTAAGGAGAACCATAAGGCATTGTTTAGTTACATCCGTAACCTAAAAGGAAAGACCCAGATTTGTGCCGAACTGGTAGTTAATGATACCACATATACTGAGCCTGTGGAAATAGCTAACCTGTTGGCTGACAGGTTCTGTGAAAACTTCACTCCCCTGTTCCCAAAGAACATACCCCATGGCATCCCTACCACCTGTCCCCTACCTTGCATCTCTAAATTGTAAACGCCCTCACTAAGACCAAAAGCACATCATCTATAGGACATGATAACATCCCAGGCTGCATCCTACACGGGATCAAACAAGAATTAAAAACAACATTGGGTACTCTTTTAGTCACAGTCAGAACACTGGCTTCATCCCAGCTGAATAGAAAATGGCCACCCTTATTCTCTTGCAAAAAGGTGGTGCTTCCACTGACCCCAAGAACTAGATATCTATTAGCCTGACTAGCCTTATCTGCAAAGCCATGGAGTGAATCATCATGGACCTTATCAACAAAGATATAGGTAATCTCTAAACACTTGACCTTACTCAGTTTGGATTTGTCAAAGGGAGAACATGCCTCTTAAACCAGGTGGAGTTCTTCGAGACAGTCACCAAGCCCTGGACGAGGGGAAATCTGTTCATACAGCCTACCTAGACTTAGCCAAGGCTCCCACTCAGGCATCAATGACAAACTCACCCAAGTAGGTATCAACCTTTATATCTTTAGATGGGTCTCTAACTGGATCACTGATGGAACCCATACAGTCAAAATAGGGGAATCAACCTCCAACAGCAGACCTGTAAATAGTGGTGTTCCACAGGGACCAGTTCTGGGCCCTCTACTGTTTGGAATCTATTTCTCTGAAGTACAAGCAAAAACTAAAGGTCTGTGGCTGACAAAAGTTTGCTGATGACTGCAAACTGGGAGCGGTCATAGAATCTTGAAATTATGTCAGTATCCTACAAGAGGGTCTTACACAAACAAATGATTGGTGCCAAAGTCATGGCCTTAAACTCAATGCAAAAAATTTTATTATCATCCCTTTCAGTAAGAGCAATGTTCCTGCTAACTACCACATCAATAGCAACACTAAGTACACACTCAGTGGTGAAACACTTGGGCACACAGGTTGACAGCAACCTTACCTTTGACCACCATGTCTCCACAGTGGTAAGAAGGACATTCTATATTGCTCATCTCATAAGTAAGTGTATTTCCTCTAACAAAAAAAAAAAAAAAAGTTATAACTTCCGTGTACTCTTCCCTCATCAGGCCAATAACTGAGTACAATGCCCCTTTTGGTATGCACATTTCAAAGTACCTGCAGCAATTGAAGAGACCACAAGGGTTGTTCACAAGGAATCTGTCTTAAGTGGATCATCTGAAATCACTGTCACTTTATTCTGTTTCATACACACTAAGAGTCGATCTCTGCCTTGCATACAAGGTAATCTCTGCTCCTGCTTTATTGAAAATGGTGTATATCCATAAGTCAAATGGCACACAGGTTACTCACTCTAAAGACCTTAACCTGGTATGTGACATTAACAGAACCTGCTACAGGGGCAGATTTGTCTCCCAGAGGTTACCACACACCTTTGGAACAGACTCCCACGTCATGTCAAACAGAGTACCTCGTTGGGCTTCTTCAAATGCAATCTGGATGATTGGATGGGTAACTGTAAATTCACCCCAGGGGTTCCACATGTGTCCTTCTTGGACAGGGGCAATACGTGCTGATTGTGGAAATAAGGGTAGAACTTGGCTAGGCTTGTTAAGGTTCCTAGGGCCATTAGCCTAGTAACTTCCTATGCTATTAAGGGGGAGGTAGGGTGGAAAAGAGTACTGCAAGAGTGATTAGTAAGACATCTACTGTTATGGCAAGTTACTAAACAACTGTACTACTTCCTTCCTTAGATCACTGCTGCAGTATTCCAAACTGCTGGGTGATCCCCAAATCATAACAGGAGTATAAGGAGGTTGCATGAGAAGTAGGAAAACTGTCCAGTTGCCAAGAGAGGAACGACCTGGTGAATGCAGCTCTAGATTTACTTTTTCTATCCATTCAGCATCTTTGTTATTTATGTTATGTTCTATGGGGTCTTCATAGACATTTCTCCAAAATATGTCTAGTTTTTTTTGTGTGGTGTTTCTATTCCTTTTGCTTTGTTTCTCAATTGTCTATAAAAACATTTTTAGGTAATCAATGAATTGCTTATTTTTTGTACTTTTCCTTTATATATACCTGCATTCCTTCTAAGTTTTTCTGCCTGTGCTGATATGTTTAGTTTAACATTTGCAATAGTGTATGATCACATCTATCTTTCTAAGTATTTTTGATGAGCTGTTCCCTTTTCAATACTCTTCTAACAGTGACACTTCTTGTCTTAAATGCTTTACAGTTTTCTCTATTTGATACATCCATGGTAACATTTGATTTCTTCCCTTCCTTTACCTTACTGCCCTGTATTTCTCTGGTAAAACTTTACTGTTATTAATTTAGCTGAATAATAATATATCCTATTTACTTCTGTTACAGCACATGAACTTCTGCTAATAGTTTAGATTGCTGCATTCATTTGTTATATCAGACTTGTAACATTTTGGGTCTTATTAACTTTCTCTAATCTATTTCTTTCATTTATCTTAACATAGCTATACATCTTTATTAAATCAAGCATCTCTTCCCTTAGATCTTTAACTTCTAAGGTGGGGGCACATTCTTTATTCACAGTTTCCTGCAAGCATTGTACAGAAAGTTTCAGAACATCTTCCAATGGCATATTCTCTTCAGCTGCATCCTGTGTCATCTGTTTTTCTTTCATATGCAAACTTTCTGGCCTATCACTCCACAACACTGGCTGCATCAGAGCTGCCACCATTTCCTGATTCTTCCATTGATGTCCAACTCCTGCTGAACTTTTGCACTAGTTTCCTACTGAAGGCTCCTCCAGGCATCCTCCCCTGATCCTGGCCTAACGCCACTGTGGGAATGTTTCATATGGAAACTGATCAGATGCTTGCCGTTTCACCTGTTTCTCCTTAATTTGGTGACTCATTGTTCTATCATGTTGTGATGTTACCAGAGTTGGATTTTCTACACTAAATCCTTCACTTACGCAGGTAACCCATAATGTCAGTGTCTACTTCTTTAACTTCTCCATTACTAATCCCGCTTTCTACTCCCCCCCCTTTGTTTTCATATTTTTTGTATTGTAAAAAGTTCCATATTCGGATGCCTTTGGCTGCATTTCTCTTCAAATATCTTTGATGCTGCTTTTTCATACCAATGAGTTTTGCTTTCTCCTTTGCATAAATATTGCACCATATTACATCTCTTTTTCTTTCCCAAGTCTATATTTCTTCTTCAGATGTCTCCTGCTCCTCCTGTTTCTCCTTACTTGGGGGACTCATTGTTCCATCATGCTGTCACATAGACTATGTTAGACTTTATACACGAATTCCTTCACTTCACAAGTGTCCCATAACTTCAGCTTGTATTTGTTAAACTTCTACTTTACTAATTTTCTGTTCTACAACCCCCTTTGTAATCTTATTTTTTTGAATTGTGAAATTTTCCATATATGGGCATTTTTGCCTGTATTTCTTTTCAAACATGTTTGGAGTTACTTTTTTGTGTAATGATTAGTTTGTTTTTTCTCATTTGCATAAATATTGCACCATGTCAGATCTCTCCTTTCCCATGTCCAGGTTTCTTTCTATACTTTTCAAAAATCTCTAGATTCTGTTCTTTATATTTTTGCACTTCCACAGTCACTACTTTTTCCAAACAACCCACGGTTCCTTGCATTACATAATGTTTTTCATGAATCTGTTGTATTAATGAACACAAATTTACATTTGAAGCTTTTGACAGGTTTTTTTGTGCAAGTATTTTTCTTTCCTCTAATTTCTCTCTCAATCTTTTTGAATATCTTCCATCTGGAAATTCTGGGCTTCTTGCATAATAATAACAATACATAATTTCTTTCTTGTCTTCAGTAGTCCACTCTATCATCTTTATGGCTCTTTTCGGGCCTTTTAGTTTTTGTAGAATACTACTACTACGTCTACAATGGGGGGGGGGGGTTCCTCTCTTATGAGTATCTGTGCTATGCCTTTGGGTCCTTCACAAATTATTAAGCAGGGCTTCCCCTTTTCACCATCATTGGTAATTTCAGTTGTTTCAGACATCAGAACATCAGACACCATTCTGGCCTCTGGCAGGGTCATAATAGCAGGAATCTGAATACGTGTTGGGCATACTGTGGGTTCTGAAACCTGTGCAGGTTTATCCAGGTCCGACTGGACAGTCATAATATCATGCTTAGGCCTCAAACTTTTTCTTTTGAAGGGGTGGAACATCAGGGGTAGAAAGGTCTGCCACCTTTTCTTGTGCAAGGTGCTTGAGAGGCTGAGTTTCCAAACAGAATTTGAAAAAAGAAAGTTGTGTACTTAAGGTATCTGGAACAAAGGACTGACAGAACATACAATTTTTGTAATCGTGTTCTGCACTTAAACAGAAAAGGCACTGAGAGTGGAGATTCTTGTAGGGAATCTAGTTACCACCTTAAAAGCAATTTCCCCTCCTAGCTGACATTTAATAGAGAAACAAACAGTAATGTAAATGAATAAAAAAAAAGGAAAGTTCTCCAACAGGGCACTTACGTGAACCAGTGAAGGCAGTGGTACAAAGGACGACACACAGAACAGGTGTGAGACCTGTGTTTGGAGTCATGATGAGACAGTCTAGGGATTTTACATTCATACATCTGCTTATGTATCCTTATGTCCATAGACTTGCATCATACGTCACACATCTGGCTGTACAGAAGGTTTTGGCTTTGGTACAACAGCTGGATGTCAAGGCTATCTGGCAAGATAACCCAACCACTTATAATACTGCAACTTTTGATCTAAGGATGGACACAGACACACACATACACAAATATATATATATATATATATATATATATATATATATATATATATATATATATGGGTCTACTTTACATGATCGAAATCTCAAATGATCGACTATCATATGGCCGAGACCATATGATCAGACATCTGAAACACCAATCATGTAAAAAAAAAAAACCTAAATGTGTCTAGCAGGGGAACAACCCCCCCCCCCTGCACCCCCACACCTTAAATATACCAACTCCGAGATCGCACTACATTGCGGTAAAGGGAAATCTTCTTGTTCTGTGCTCTATGGAGATCCTCATTCAGACTGGTCGAGCTTTAAAAAGTTCGATCATATGGTCTTGGCCATATGAAAGTTGAGCTTTTAAAAGCTCGACCATCTGAAGGGGACCTATATATATATATATATATATATATATATATATATATATATGTGTGTGTGTGTGTGTGTGTGTGTGTGTATTTATATAGCAATATCTTTTGGCTTTTCCTGGTTAGGGGTCGCTATAGCGGCTCACCGTCTGCAGACTGATTGGCAGTGCAGTTTTTATGCTGTCAAGTTGCCAGCCCGACCTTCACTGAAGGCACACACAGACACACCTATCTGCGTATCTTTAAAACTCATTCAGCTGCAGGCAGGACATACAGACTCAGCACAGAAGGTGCTCCAGCTGAGAATCGAACCAGATAACCTCTTGCTGTGAGGTGAAAACGCTAACCACTGCACCCAATATGCATATATATATATATCTCCAAAAATAAGGGATGCAGCAACTGAAGATCCACTACAGAGCAAAACCAATTGTAGCGATCACCAAGACGAAGAAAGTACAGTTGTGTACACTTACCATAAATGTAGATGTTCGAGTGTATTCACTGTTGCAGTAATCACACTTTGGTTATCTGCCTGCAGGTAGCCCTCAGTTGGCCCGAATACCAGAGACTTAGTATTTCCATGTCGATGCTGTCACTCCAGGACTGACATCAGGTCATCAGTGGTATAAAAACAGTCAGCTGATGCCATTATATCAGTTTTTCTTGCCCCAAATATCAGGAGCCCCCCAAATAGGGAGCTAGGTTATGGTGGAGAATACACCACCAGTAAAAAGTAAATACCAATACCAATACCAATACCCCAGAAGGGGTTAGTAATAGCCATAGATAGGAGAGAGAGAAAACCAGGGGGCTGGAGGGAGGGAAACAAGGACTGCAACAGTGAATACACTCGAACATCTACATTTATGGTACATATACACAACTGTACTATGTTCTTCGTGTTTCACTGTTGCAGTCATCACACTTGGGTGGATTCCCAAAGCTGAAGAAGGGTGGAGGCAGTCAAGAAGAGTTAGGGCTGGCTAGTAGGCCTTGTAAGACTGCTGTAGTAAATCCTGCCCTGGATTTGGAAAAGATAGGCAGGTGGTAATGCTTGGTGAAGGTGTGTACAGAACTCCAGGTAGCAGCCTCCAGGATATCCCTGGTAGGAACTCCCCTGAGAAATGCTGTAGAGGTAGATGTTGCCCTAGTGGAACGTGTTCTGACCCCCTGAGGGGTTGGTTTCCCATGGTGCTTGTAGCAGAAATGGATGCAGTGTGCTATCCATTTGGAAATGGTTTGTTTTGAAATGGTCTTGCCCTCTGCCTCTGTTGTAAAGCTGACTAGTAACCGGTCAGATTTTCTGAAGGGCTTAGTACTATCAAGGTAGAATCCGAGCGGTCTGTGCACATCCAAGGAGTGCAGGATCCTTTCCCCTTTATTTTGAGGATTAGAGGAGAAGGTTGTCAAATGTATGGACTGATTGAGAGCCACACTGGACACCACTTTGGGCATAAATGAAGGGTTAGTCCTGTGGGAAACCCTGTCAGCATGGAAAATAATGAAGGGTTCCACAGCCATGAGTGCTTGTAGCTCAGACACTCTTCTAGCTGAAGTGATGGCTAGAAGCAAGGCTGTTTTCCAAGAGAGGAATTTTAACTCTGCTGATGCAGCAGGTTCAAAGGGGGGAAAGCGTGACTTTTTCCAGTTCAAAGTTAAGGTCCCAAGCAGGGGTGGGTGCTCTCCTTGGTGACCTTACGTTGTTTGTCCCTCTCGGGAACTGTTTGATAACAGCGTGCGAGAAGAGAGGTTGCTCAGTGTTGTAATGAGCAGAAATGGCCGAGGCATGTATCTTAATGGGGGAGAAGGAGGCCTTTGTGGAGTAGATCTGCTAGCTAATCCAGGATAAGAGGCAGAGAGGGCAGTGTTGTGTCCTCTCCTTTAGACCGACTCCATGAGCAGAACATTTTCCACTTATCAGCATAGGAGTTTCTTGCACTGGGTCTTCTGGCTTCAAGAATGACGTCCAGCACCTGTTTGCTTAAGGTTGCTGGGCGAAAATTTAAGGAATAAGCCAGGCTGCAATATTTATGGTTTGCAGTTGTGGATGCAGAATCTGTCCCTCCTGCTGACAGAGGAGGGTTGGATTCTGGTGTAGTTGCCAGGGTGGCACCGTTGTCAGGATGCGCAGGAGTGGGTACCAGTCCTGGTGAGGCCAGTCTGGGGCAATCAGAATTGTCCTTAGTCTGTCAGGGGCAGAGGGGGAAAAGGCATAGATTGAGAGATTTACCTACTGAAAAGATAGAGCATCCACTTCCCAGGCCCTGCAGAATTTGCTGAGCTGGTGGTTGTAGGGGGAGGCAAAGAGATCCACCTCTGTGGTCCCCCCATTTCTGAATCAGAAGGTTGAAGGTGCTGTGCTCTAATTGCCACTCATGTGGGTCTAGGAGATTTCTGCTTAAGTCGTCTGCTAGTAAGTTTTGTTTGCCTGGCAGGAATTGAGCTTGCAGATGGACTTGAATGTCCAAGGCCATGTTCCACAGGGCCATGGCTAGCCTGCAGAGTGGGTAGGAATGGGTTCCCCCCTTCTTGTTGATGTACCACATAACTGTGGTGTTGTCTGTTTTCATTAGCAGTTGTCCTGGAAAGATTAGGGATCTGAAAGCTGTCAGGGCATTCGCTACAGCTAGCATCACTTTTTGGTTGATGTGCAGATGAATTTGACTTGGGCTCCAGTGGCCCTGAATACATTTTCTGTCCATGTGTGCCTCCCAAGCATAGTCTGATATGTCTGTGGTTAGGGTCTGGGTGGCTTGGGCTTGAGTAAGTGGCAGTCCCTTGTTGTGGTTGCATGCTTCTGCCCACCAGAGGAACTCTGTCCTTAGACAGGGAATGATAGGAATAACCATTTCCAGGTCCTGAGAATGTTGGCACCAAAGACTTTTTAAGTACCAATGAAATTTCCTCATATGCAGTCTTGCATATGGCGTCAGCAGTATACATGAGGCCATGAACCCTAGGGCTTGCAGTATTTTTCTTGCAGACAGCTGAGTTCTGGTGGGCATTTGTTTGAAGTAGTCTGTCAGACAGACTTGTTTTTCTGAGGTGAGGAATGCCATCTGGGAAGTTGTGCCCAAGATTGCTCTCAGGAATACAATTTTTTGACTGGGTACCAGTTTTGATTTCTTTTCATTGATGCTGTACCCCAAGGAGGTGAGAAGGTTTTTCACAAACGTCAAGTGCTGCAGCAGCAATTCCTGACTGTCCACCTGAATCAGGCAGTCATCCAGGTACAGGTAAATTTGGAAATTTCTCTACCTGCGGTATGCAATGGCTGGAGCCAGGCATTTTGTGAATACTCTGGGCGCAGTAAATAAGCCAAAGGGAAGTACAGAGAACTGATGATGCATAGACCCTGCCCTGAAACGGAGATACTTCCTGCATTATTCCCTTACGGGGATATGCAGATAGGCTTCCTTTAAGTCTAGGGTGACTAACCAGGCATCCTTGGCTAGCATAGGAAGAAGCTGTTGCAAGGTAAGCATTTTGAATTTTGGTACCACCAGGAAGGTGTTGAGAATGGAAAGGTCCAGGACTGGACGCCAAGAGCCCTCTTTCCTGGGTACCTGGAAGAGTCTGGAGTAGAATCCTTGACCCCTCTGTTCTAATGGAACAGGCTGAATAACTCTGATATTGAGCAGGGAAAGTACTTGGTTTTGAGCCTCTGCCCACTGGTTTGGAGGAAGGTTTGGAAACCCGCTTGGGGTTGGCAGTGAATGGAAGTAAAATTTGTACCCCAGGGATACAATGTTGAGGACCCACCAGTCCTGAGTGATGGGCATCCAGTCTTTTGCATAAAGGGCAAGTTTTCCTCCTAGGGGCACAAGGAATTGGCCAGGGCTGGGGAGTGGAGTAAATAAGTCATTGTGAGCTTTTTCCATAAGGAGGTGGCTTACCAATCCGTGCTTTGGGGTGGGGGCACTCTATTGCTTAGATCTCTGCATACCCTGAGACTGTAGCCTGGGTGGTCTGTATCCCCTGGGTCTAGTTTGAGAAGGCCTGGAGGAGGCTGGAAAGGACCAGTGTTTGGAAGGGCAATGCCTACTGAATCTAGGGGGTTGCACTTGTAAGAACAGTCTACATAGACTTAGCTTTTTCTTCCACCTTTTCAAGAATCTCTACTGTTTTGGTGCCAAACAGTCCTTATTCAAAGAAGCGTCTAGTAACTTTGATTTGACATGGTCTGGTCCTTCAGCCAAGCATGTCTTCTCAGTGCAGAGCCAGTGACAGCTGCCCAGCAAGATGTTTCTAAGGCGTGAAAGCCACACTGCAAAGTATGTTTGCTGACTTGGCTTGCAGAGTGCATAAGCTCCTGCAATTCTTTATTTTCTGCGCTGTCTGAAAATGTTGCCACTTTTTGTTTAATAAGTTCCATAATATGTTGCTGGTACTTCAGCATGTGAAACTGACAATTCAGTGCCCTAATAGCAAGAGTTGCAGAGGTATATACCTTCTTACCCCATCTGTCCAAAGCTCTGGAATCCCTGTCTGAAGGGGTGGAATTATTGGCTGTAGTAGCCTTGATACCTTTAGGGCCCTGGGAAATGATCTCTGGGTCAGCAGTAGAATTCTTGAAAATAAATTTGTGAGTGTCAGGTATTCTGTAGTACCTGTCTGGTTTCCTAGTGGCAGGAGGTAAAGTGTCAGGCGCAAGACTGGATTCCATAAAAACATCATCCACAACATCCAGGACAGGGGGTATTGCTAAGGGCCTGTGTTGAGGCAACTCTAGAAATTCTCTGAGTCTCTTTTTGGACTGAGGATAGTCTTGGCATTCCCAGTGGAAATGCTCTCGTAAGGTATGCAAGGTTTCACCAAAAGAAAAATCCTCTGGAGGGGAGGCAGAGGGAATGGATTCCTCTGCATTTGAATCCTCATAAGCAGATAAGGGCATGTCTTCATTATCAGACTTTCAGAGTCATCAGACTCCTGGTCTGTAGAAGTGAAGGGGACAGGACTCTGTCTCTTAGCAGGGAAAGGCTGACTTCCCCTAATCATCATAATAAGGTTTTCAGCCATTCTAAGCATCTGTTTTCGTGGCATGGAAGCAGGTGCATGCACTTTGGTTGTCAGTTTTCTAGGCGTAGTGCATACTTTGGGCCTAAGAAACTCAGTAGTTTTGGTTAAAAAAAAAGTAGTCGGTTTGAGTCAAACATCGGTTGAGCGAATAACCTGCCTCAGAAGCCGGTGCCTGCTCAGCGGCACCGGACCCATCCAAGGTAGAGACATTCACAGGTTCCATAGTCGAAGAAGAGTCTTGCCGCATACTGGACTCCGAATGGGTCTCAGTAGAGGCCTGCGAATCCATTGAAGTGGGCATCAGGGGCTGTGAAAGCACCTCACTGAGTAACGGTGGCCTGCGACTAGCTTAATGGAAGCGCCGTCGGCAGTTTTGAACCTATGCGGTCTGTCTCTGTCTTTATCTTTACATTTATTCGGAATATCGGTAGTCGGATGGCTTACTGAAGCCATTTCAGAATACGGAGGTCGAGAGCAAAAGAATTTAGTGACAAAGAGAGCCCAATGATGAATGGTTCTGACATTAAATTAGGCACAAAACTGACAGGTAGGTTGTTTTGAGACTGTAAGAATTAAGAGTGGTTGGAGAAAGAGGAAGGGAAGGAGTAGAAGAGGCAGGGGAATAGTGTCAGAGATACATTAAGAGTGAGGTGATGAAATAGGAGAAAGGATGGTGGTTTCAGGGTGGTTGGTTAAAGTGGCAAGACCATTTTGTTTTTAGGTATTTCCTTGTGGCTAATTTGAAACTTTTGCTATGCTGGAGGGATTTTATTTCCAAGGGGAGTTGGTTCCAGGATATATCTGGGTTATAGTTAAAGAGAAGGCAGCCTATTTTGGTTTTGGGTTTGTAGATGTCTAATAATTCTTGATTTGAGCTGCGTAGCGTCCTAGCAGGGGAATATTTGGATATGACAGTGGAGAGGTTGGGGCAGAAGGAGGGTAGATAGAGGATAGAGTGGATGATTTGTAGTTGGAGCAGCTGAGAGAATTCTAGACAGTCTAGTTGCTGTATTGCTAAGCTGCAAATCTGGCGATCTTATTATAGGTAGTTTCAAGCTTGGAAATAAGTGTAGAATTTAGATGTGTGAATGTGTGGCAGCTGTACAGAAGTGTTGGGAGTAATAAAGCCTGGGAGAGAGTTATTCAGGCAGTGTTAAGTATTTCTTGCTATGGAAAAGGTGTCCAAGTTTCTGATGAGTTCTTTTTACTGAGTTAGTAATATGGAGATCAAACTTAAGATGATCATCTATTGTAACACCTAGCAATTTAGTACTAGATTCAGCTGACATGATAGTGTTGTTGCAGGATAAGATGGTAAATGTACTTTTGAGTGTGGTGATATTTTTAGGGAGGAAGAGTAGGAGCTTAGTTTTTTTTTTGGGGATTAAGTATGTTTGTTATCACTAAGCCAAGTCTCAATGTTGTGGAAGGATGCCTGGGTAGTTGAGTGGATGTCAGTTGGGTTGTCGGCAATGGTTATAACAGTTGAGTCATCAGCAAATTGCACAAGAGATGACTGGGGACAAGAGGAGTAGAGCAAGTTGGTGAAAATATTAAAGAGTAGTGGTCCAAGTATGGACCCTTGGGGGACTCACATTTGTACAGTGAGAGGGGAGGATAGTGCAGAGAGTCATTTAACTGACTGCTGGCGGGTTGAGAGATAGCTGGAAAACCAGGAGATAATAGGGGGAGAGAAATGTAAGTTAGTGAGTTTATCTAGAAGGAGTGGGTGAGAGTGTCAAAGGCTTTAGAAAGGTCAAGGAATAGGCATGAGACAGGTTTATTGTTATCAAGAGCTACGGAGACTATGTTGATGAATGATATGAGTGCAGTAGTTGCACTATGCTTGGGACGGAAACCATGCTGTGTGGGTGTGAGAAGGTTTTCCTGGTGAAGGTAATGCATTACCTGCTTGTGAATGCATTTCTCTAGGATTTTTGAGCGTGGAGAGAGTATGGCAATCGGTCTGAAGTTGGATATGTTTGAGGAGTTGCCCCCTTTGTGAATGGTTAGAGTAAAGTAATTCTTCCACACAGTGGGGACATAGGATTCAGAAATGGATCAGTTGATTAAAATGGATACAGGGTAGGCAAGAGGTTCAGAGGCAATCTGCAGGAAGTAAGAGGGTAGCTTGTCAATAGATGGGGAGCGAGGTTTAAGTTTAGAGAGTAATGACTTTACATAATTGATACTGATTTTAGAGAGGAGGAGTTAAGAGGGTTTGGAAGAGGTACAGAGTTTTTGAGGGTGTTGGTGCTGTTTCTGGGGGGGGGGGATTTACTATGAACGTTATTGAGTTTATAAAATGGTTGTTAAATTTGTTGGCTATGTCTTCAGGTGTTGCATTGGGACATGGTTTAGAAGAGGAAGGGTTTCCTGGATTAAGAGTCTGTTTAATAGAGCTCCAGAATTTCTTTGGGTCTGATTTAAGAGTAGAGGGAGGATTGGCATAGAAGTTTATTTTGTCATAATGGATGATTTCTTTATTTTATTTCTGAGTTCTTTATCTTTCTGAAGAAGAGAAGGGATCCTAGTTTTAGTTCACATTTTCCAAGTTCTATCCCGGCCTTTCATGAGGGTTCTGGTAGATTTAGTGAGCCAGGGAGCAGGATTAGATTTGATTCTAACCATGCCAAGAGAAGCAAGGGAGTTACGAATGTTTAGGAATGTAGTGTTGAAGGAAGAGTGGTGAGGTAAGGCCAGTTAATTTTGGAGAGTTGGTGAATAAAGGAGTTAGGATAGAAATGAGAAAGTGAGCTGGTGGTAATAAATTTGTTAGGTTTGGTAAGGTGGGGAGTATGTCTGGTAACTGTTATAGGACAGTGGTTGCTGAGGGCATTTGTAAGGGTTTGGGAGTTATGATAGTTTTGAGGGTGGGAGACCAATATCCAGTCTAGAAGACAGCTAGGTAGGTGAGATTTATTAATGTAGGTTGGGGTTGTGATTAGCTGCTCAAACCCATGTAGGTTTATACAGGAAGTAGTGTTGGGAACCTGTATTGTAAGCCAGTCAATATTAACATCTCCCAGTATAATTATTTCATTGTGGATGGTATGTGAGAGGTGAGATAGGATGTTCTAAAGTATGTTAATATTATCACCAGGGGGAATATAGATTGCTGCAATAGTTACGGTGTTGAAACTGTTAAGTTTGAAGTTGGTCAGTAGTAGTTCAGCTGGTGAGAAGCAGGGTAAGTCTACTGTGGGACTGATTTGGGAGAGACAACTGGAGTACAGTATGGAGACTCCTCCTCCTTTTCTTTTAGGTCGATCTAATCTAAGGATATTATAGCCAGGTGGGATGATTTCACTGTCCAGATGGTGTGGTTTTAACCATGTTTCAGTTAGGGTAACTATGTCAGGAGTACAGTTAGCTATCCAAGCATGGAGTTCTTGAAATTTATTTACAAGGCTCCTGACATTGAAAGAGCAGAATTGTACTTGTTTTTGGAGGTTGGAAGGTTTAGATACAAGGGGGTTATTGTTCAGGGTAGTGTCTGTAGGGCCTGGGTTAGGATGAATGTCACCAGACAGAAGTAGAGGTTTGTAATTTGAGTAAGTAGACTTTGTTTTTTTGTTTTAATGGGGAGGGGGGAGATATTTGTATTTTAGGAATGGGAGTGGTGGGGGGAAGGATGGAGGGACAAATTAGTAGATAGGGTTGTGGTGTAGTACTTGAGTTAAAAGTGGTGTTTGAGGGAAAGAAATAGGGAGTAGGTAATTGTGAGTGATAGAAGGTGATGTGATAGAGTATAAGGAGTAGGGAAGGTAAGAGACATGTCACTTTATGGGAAGTAGAACAGAGGATGAGAGGAAGGGGTAGGAGTAAGGTATAGTAGTCTTTGATAGTGGATAGTAGGTAAGTGTGGGAAAGAGCAAAGAAGGGAGGTAGTATGAGGACAGGAAGTAGAGGGGTGGGGGATAAGGGAGGAAGTGGGGGGTGTGGTTGTATGGATAGGTATAAAGGTAATGATATGGGGGGTGGGTGGGAATGGAGGTGGGAGAAGAGCGAAGTGAGCAGAGCGGGGCTACACCATCCAGATAGAACTTAGCTAAAAAAAAAAAAAAAACTATCAGCTAGTCCAGGGACACTTACTAGAGATGTTACATCTGGAGGGCTTTCAGCTGCAATTAGAGCAAATATGGCATCCAGAGTTTTTAAAACCTTTGATGTGTTGTACCTGAGCAATCACTTGGGGGGGTGAGGGAAGGGAGGGAAACCTTCAATTGGAATTTAAAGTAGCAGGAGAGAATCCAAAGGACTCTGCTAAACCTAGCTAATTATCAAGGAAAGCCAAGGAAATAAACATACAGGCACCCTTGTTCAAGGACTGGAAGGTTTCTCCAAGAAAAACTATGTGTAGGAATACACCATAGGTGGGAGTTGTATGCTGCTTACTAGTCTGCAGTGGCAGATTTTATTCTCTTTTATATTAGTAATCCCCTTTGCTCATTGTTTGCTGCACACAATGTAGGTAAAGATAAAAGCAGCTGGAGACTTTGCACCTCTGTGTGGTGTTTAGTGAAGAACAAGTATTGAGGAGGAGGGACTGAAGGCTATGACTATTGAGAGAGGCTAAATACCTTCACATATAACAAATTATCAACACTGAAATGGAATGAAAGGGGTGGGGGTGGGCTAAGAGGAAGAAGGTTTGCAGCTATTGCCCCTGGGGTATGCACTCTAGCTGACTGTAACAGATTTAGCAAGGCATAACAGTAGTTACAAAAGCTGGCACCTACACTACACAAGCGGCAACAACAAGGTTCCTGAAGTTAAACCAGGGGCTGCAGTCTAGTTTTGGATGATTGCTGGTTAGAGTTTTATTTGCTTTTAGCTGAAGTGAGAGGATTCCTTGCTCACAAAAGTGGTGGTGGTGGTGGTGGGGGGGGGTGACCCAAAGCAATCAGGTCCTCTGTGGCTACTACACAATCAGCAACAACAAGGTTCCTGGGGTTAAACCAGGGGCTGCAGTCTAGTTTTGGATGATTGATGGTTAGCGTTTTCTTTGCTTTTAGCTGGAGTGAGAGGATTCCTTGCTCATACAAGTGGGAAGGGACCCAAAGCAATCAGGTCCTCAGTGGCTACTACACAAGCGGCAACAACGTTCCTGGAGTTAAACCAGGGGCTGCAGTCTAGTTTTGGATGATTGCTGGTTAGAGTTTTCTTTGCTTTTAGCTAGAGTGAGAGAATTCCTTGCTCGTACAAGTGGGGGGGGGGGGGTCCAAAGCAATCAGGTCCTCAGTGGCTACTACACAAGCAGCAACAACAAGGTTCCTGGAGTTAAACCAGGGGCTGCAGTCTAGTTCTGGATGATTGCCGGTCAGAGTTTTCTTTGCTTTTAGCTGGAGTGAAAGGATTCCTTGCTCACACAAGTGGGGGGGGGGGACTTCAGTGGCTTAGTGATGCTACACCTGGAGAGCTTTCCGCTGCAATAAAGGAGGAAAACTTCCCTCGAAGAAGTCAATAAAACCACATTAAGCTGGTTCAAACAAATGAGGGCAGTTAACGCCGAATCTCCAGGCTGATGATCCAAGAAGTTGCTAAGAAATTCGCACAGGAATTCGGGGTGGCAGATTTCCAATCATCAAGTGGTTGGCTTGAGAAATTTAAACTGCGACACGAGATCTCCCAGAAAGTCTTGTGTGGTCACTCCAATGAAGTTCCAGCATAAGTTGTGGAAGAGTACATCAAAAAGTTCCTGGACTTTGCCAGAGGCTTCAAAGATGAGATCTTTAACTCTGACGAGTACAGACTCTTTTTCAAGGGAATGCCTGACAGGAACCTCGTCATGAAGGGGTGACAGATGTGAGAGCGGAAAATTTTTCAAAGAATGTTTCACGGTTCTGCTTTGCTCTAGCTCAATAAGAGAGAAACTAAAGCCCTTGGTGACTGGTAAATCGGCAAAGCCACACGCGTTCAAGAACCTGAGGCCCAAAGACCTCACCATCACTTGGAGATCAAACAAATGCACATAGATGACTGTTTCTCTATTTGAGGAGTGGGCAAGGGGTATCAACTGAGAAATGAAGAAGAAGAAACAGTCTATTCTACTGACAGTAGACAACTGTCTTGACCACCCGCAAGTGAATCATATCACAAACGTGACACTGAAATTTCTGCCTCCAAACACAACTTAAAAATCCAACCTCTTGACCAAGGCATCATCAAAACATTTAAAATGCACTACCAAGCCCAGCTCCTGCAGTGGGTAATTTCTAAAGCAAAAACCTGTGGTCCACCTGTATAAGTAACTTCTTCCACTGCATCGGTTAACACTCTGGATATTGTCCTCTGGATCAGTTCTCCTTGGCATAAAGTTCAGACAGAAACGATACAGAAGTGTTTCAAGAAAGTTGGATTTGTCACAACCCAAGAGCACAATGTTTTGGCCTCATAAGATGGCCCATCTCCCAATGCAGAATTCAAAGGAGTAGATTTTGAAGGTTTTCTTGCAATGGATGATGAGATGGCAACCTGTAATGAACATGACCCAGAAACAATTTTCCAAGCGATACTGACCAAAGTATAGACCAGCTTAAAAGTACATGAAGCAGCTGATGAAGTGGAGGAAGCAAGTGGGGATGACAGAAACTGCAGAGACTCCAAAATTTATTTATTTTATTTTACATTTGTTAACCGGGGTGTCTGACTGAGCCGAAAAGGCCCTTTTTCAGCAGAGGCCCGGGGAGAAAAGCTCCACACAGAAAAATTACAGATACATTTAGACATGATCATGATCAGTATACACAGAAATTACAAAAGACATGTTTTTACAGTGGTATGCAGCACATCAACAATTACAGTGGAGAGAACAAACAAAAAATATTTAAAAATAAAGGTACTTAACAGATTTGTGGTGTACAGCTGAAATTTGGAACAGAGGTAGAATACATACATAGTGTACACAGGTACAGGACATACATTGTAGATTAGCCAGTGTTTGTGAGAATTGTTTTCAATCTTAATCAAGTACTCTATGTTTAGTATGTGTACCTTATCCGCTTTCACTACACTGGGGAGAAATCATGGCACTGCCAACTTTGCTTGAGATGTTGCCTGATGAGGTCTTTAAAGTAGGCTTTGGGTGATGTGTTTTGAATGCTAGTGGGGACAGAGTTCCATTGTTTAGCCACTGAACTACTATATAGTGTATCTCCAAAGCTATTGTAGCTGTTGGTGACTTCTAGTAGTAGTTTGCTTGATGATCTAAGAGGCCTTTTGGCTGAGTGATGTTGTACTAGGTTTTTGAGGCAGGACACTTATTGGAGAGGTAACAGATAGAATGACAGAGGCAGAGCTGATTGTAGGGTAGGAGGTTGGACAGTTCAAGTCAGTGGATCTGTCTCAAAGCAGTACAGTAATGAATTCTATATGAGCAATTTGCAGCAAAGCAGGCAATTCTGTTATAGCAGGCTTCCATTTTGCTTAGTTCAGTTTTGTGGAGATTAGTCAGAATGGGAGATGCATAGAGTAGGGTGGATAGAAGTTGGGAGCGAGCAATGGCTGACCTTGTGTTGTTGGTAAGAAATGGTTTGATACGGTAGAGTGATCCCAGTTTGGCATGTACTTTTTTAATAGTTAAGTTGAGATGACTTATCAAATTTTAGGTGTGAGTCTATTTATTCTCAATAGCTTAGCCTGTGCCACTGGGCGAATGGAGTAGCATTTGTGGAGTAGATGGTGAACTGACTGTTATCAGTGTTTTTGTTAGAACTGGTTATAATCATAAGCTGAGTTTTCTTTGGACTGAGGATAAGTTGGGCTTTGGTTAGGTAGTTTTCAATGTCAGAGAATGATAGTTGAGTTGTTTGCAGGAGGGTGGGAATGGTTTGTGCAGCACAGATTAAGGTAGTGTCATCTGCATACCGAATGATAGATGCATGCTGTGTGGAGGTATTGAGGTCATTTGTGAAGATTGTGAATAGTAGTGGTCCTAAAATACAACTCTGTGGGACTCCAATAGTTATGGGCAGCTGAGGAGAGAGTGAATTTTCCCATTTCACAGCTTGGTACCTATCAGTTAAGTAGCTTTGAAACCAGGTAAGAGTGGAATTTGATAAGTGATATTGGCTTAGTTTGTTTAGCAGGATTTGGTGTGAGACTGTGTCAAATGCTTTGGACATATCCAAAAAAAGAGTTGACACCTACAGGCCTTCATTTTTGAGATGGTTTACTGTGTCTGTGAAGCAGAGGAAGGCTGTAGTGGTACTATAGGCAGGTCTGAAACCATGCTGAGTAGGTGACAGGATGTTGCTGTCTAGGAGATATTTTAGCATCTGGGTATGGATGCATTTTTTTAGGATTTTGGCCGGGGGGAGAGTAAAGCAATGGGTCTGTAGTTAAGTTCAGTGGAGGTCCTGCCTTTATATATGGGTGCAACACAGGATATTTTCCAGAGTTTGAGCACATAGTTTTCAACAACTGATCTGTTTATGAGAGTGGAGATTGGGATAGCAATAGCATCTGCTGTGAGTTTCAAGACATAGCTGGGGAGTAGGTCGGCTGCTGTTGATGAGGTTTGTAGTTTGGAGAGCATGCTTTTGATTGAAGTGGTGGAAACTGTTTTGAGGGTAAAGCTTGTATTAATGTTGTTTGTGTTGGGGGGGATAGTGAGGAAGGAACTGTCCTGTGATAATAAGGATAGAACTGAGTTCACAAAGTGGGAGTTGAATTGTGTTTCGATGGGAACTTTAGTGTCAGGGTGGTTGATTTGGGGCTAGCCTTTTGGGTGGGTTTTAGTAGCTGGTTTACATTTTCCCAAAATTGTTGGGGGGTGTATTGGCATTTAGTTTGTAATGTCATGTAGTAGGATTTTTTGTCCAGCCTAATTAATTTTTTTGCACGGTTGCGCAGTTCTTGGTACTTAGTTAGGCTTTGTGTTTCTTTGTTTTTTTGATGGTAAAGCCGGGCAGTGTCTCTGGACTTGAGGATTTGTTTGGTTTCTTTACTGAGCCAGGGGTTTGTAGAGGTTCTAACCTTGATTTTGCGCAATGGAGTGACAGTGTCTAGGTGTTGTAGAAATGTTTTGTTGAAATATGCTACAGTCTGGTCAAGTGTGAGGGTTTTTAGGGGGTCCAGTCACAGTTACAGAGTAAAGTATTGAGGACCTCAGGAGAGAATTTGTTTGTGTTTCTAGTGGATATATAGTTAGTGGTTTTGCATATGCTTGTTCTACTATGTATAAAGTATACTATGTTGTGGTCACTTAAGGTGTCTGAGAGACAGCCTGCGTGGGGGTACAATGTGGGGTTGTTAGTTAGGACCCAGTCAAGGATGGATTCCTTTTTAGATTTTTTTATCACATCTAGTTGGAATTTGGACTAGCTGCTGGTAGCCATGGAGATTTATTAGATTAATTGGTGGTTCTAATATGCAGGTGAACCAATCTAGGTTGAAATCCCCTAGAATAAGGGTTTCCTGTGAGTATGTGGAAGAATACCAGGATAAGACGTCTTCAACGCTAGCAGGTGTATTACCAGGAGG
>NC_056750.1:607223736-607226236 GCF_019279795.1 Protopterus annectens | reverse complement strand
GTGAGCCATTACCTACATAGGGGCTGTTCCTATAAAACAGCTGAAAGCACTGTTCTAGACTGCAGAGACAACCATTAAGGATAAATACTACAAAGTAATATCAATGCCTGCTAAGCCCAGAGGAACGCTAACAGGAGTATAAACACGAAGGCAGGCACTGACCCCAAAATAGCAATACCAGCTGCATCTAAAGGGAAGAAGGGAGCTTAGGAAGGAAGTGAACCTGCAACTTGTGATTCTTCTCACATTAAATGGAACCCAAAGTAATGTATTACAAGAGACAACACAATCTTCAGGGACATGAAATGGGTCATACTCAATCCAAAACAGTAGATAATTTGTATTGGTATTTTACTACAAATCCAAATAAACATGCACAGCACACCAACACACTTAACTGCATGTGCTTCCATTTATACATCCAAATTTGCTTACCAGAAATTCTGGAGTACTGGCTGGCATAGCTGGAATTTCGGGAATGGCCTGTTTGGAACACTTCATCGGGACTAGAAAGATTCTGATCTGGATCTTCCAGAAGACCTCCTACAGATGAGATAAGTATTGTTTAGGACACTTTCATTACATAATAACACATGGGTTGTACAGCTCCAAAATATGAAATCTAAAGACAGCTGAGGCAGGTCACTCATTCTGTTTATAGGCATCATACATTTATATCTTTCACCCATTTTTCTACCTCAAAGATAGCTGAGGTACCTAGAAAGAGTCAAATGATCTCTTCATCCCAGCAACAATTAAAAAAATTATTATATGCAGAAATTAAGAAAAAAAAAACATGTTTATCATTGTGTGCTCTTATTGCAGCCATAGTGGTGGTGGTGGTGGTGGGGGGGGGGGGGCAGTTATTCTGATGTGATTTTACTTCTAAGCCAGTGGAATCATAGTTCCAGCAGAAAGGTTAAAATGATCTACAATATGGGAGATTTGTTTTTATACTGCTTTATTATATTTTTTACTTATTTATTCTGATACTATATGTCTTTATAATTAGGGACAGATCTGATGAAGTTGGCATGACAATGCCACAGATAAGTACACTGACTTTATTGAAGTGTTTAGATCTCTTTACTTCTATGGAAGTTCCTCATCTGGCTCACATTATGTGAAAAATTCTTTAAAGGAGGGAGGTGGACACAGGCTGGAACAGCCCCTTCTGTGACAGTTATCCTGCATCCAATCCACAGACACAGGGCAGGCTGACCCTTGGTCTAGGTACCTTGGCTCTCCAACCAAAAGCAGTTTCCAGCCCATTTCCATCAGCCCTCAAACAACTTGATATGTGTAAATGTTAACTGTATTGGCCTGATAATAATCATGTATGCAGCAGAGCTCATCCGTCCCACAATAAAGGAACTGAGATTTTGCAACTTGGATTGAGGCTTCTGGAGTTTTTTTCTTTTCTTTTCTGATTTGAGCATATTTTGTTTTCTAGCAAAAACATATTAAGGGCATTTTCTGTTGACCACCAGGACAACCTGAACACTACAGTCAGGGGTTCATAGGTTTATACTAGGCTATCTGCCCTAAGGCATTTATAAGCCTAGCCCAAATTTTTGTGGCTTACGCCACCCCTTACATGAAAAAATACTGTGCCCATTAGTTTGTTGTGCCTCTGTCCAGCAGTGACACAGAGATGATTCCCGGGGTAAACCTACGATCTCCAATCCACAGGTCAAGATTTCTCTTGAACAGAGCCAGCGAGGTGCTCTGCCTCACATGGACCGGGATTTTATTCCACAGCATAGGGATTCTCTGAGTGATAAATCTATGCCTCCAGCATGTCCTATTTATATCCGTGCTAAGGTTTAAGTCGCTTGCTCTAGTGGTTTTGGTGGATATGGATTTTTTGAGGTGGAGCATGTCCATTAATTCCGGGTTGGACATGGCCTTGTATGTCAGGCACATGTCACCTCTGAGCAGACGGTATGCGACTGAATAGAGCTGGAGTTTCTTCAATCTGGCAGCATATGACAGATTTTGGAGTCCCTTTATCCTTTTGGTGAGGAACTTTTGGGGTCTCTCCAATTGCTGCAGATGTCGGGTGAGATACATCCCGAATGGGGCATTGTACTCGATCATTGGTCTGATAAGTGAACAGTACAGGGGAACAATGACCTCACTAGATCTGGATGTGAATCCCTTCATGATCAGGTGGGCAATGTAGAAGGTCTTTCTAACCACTTTAGCAACGCGGGTGTCAAAAGAAAGGCCACTGTCAACCTGGGTCCCCAGGTCCCTGATAACCTCTTCTGTGCTTAGTGGATTGCCACCTATATGGTAGCTTGGGGTTACCTTGTTTTTCCTGAAGGGTATGACTATACATTTTTTGGCGTTTAACTTCAGGCCGTGGCTCTGGCACCAGCTATCTGTTTCCGTGAGTCCCTTCTGAAGGATATCCGTGTCCGATGCACTTTCCACTATGGCGCCCAGTTTGCAGTCGTCTGCAAACTTTGTCAGCCAAAGTCCTCCCATGTTGGCC
>NC_056750.1:607198736-607218736 GCF_019279795.1 Protopterus annectens | reverse complement strand
TAGCCTACACTGCAACCAATGGGCAAAAGGCAAGAACTGACACTGGAGTGGATGCCAGTCTATCTCAGAACAGATTCAAACTCACATGTATATAAAGATAGTTTTAAGCATTGCCTGTTTACTCGTATGTCTTCAGGAAGTGGATGAAATCTGAGCCCATGGAGAAAATCCATGTAGACAGAGACAGAACATGCAAAGTCTACATAGACAGCACCACAGCTGGAAAATGAACAACAGAATCAAGGGTTATAAAGCAGCAAAACTACCCACCTGTCAAACACAAATAAATAAGGGCATAACATTCTCAATTTATCAGACCTACCGGGAAACATTTAAGCAAGACAAGTGAAGAAGCTGTCCAGAGAGCAGCCATGGCTGGCTCAGCTACATCCTGGTGCTGCTCCACCAAAGAAAAGGTCCGCAATCTGAACTATTAAATCTCAGGAGCCACCTAGGTCATGTTTCTGTACCCTCAGTTCCAAGTTGAGGACCAAAAAGGACTATTTTTTGCTTAGCAGAATTATGAAAGAAAAAAGAATACACAGAACAGAGAAAGTCAAACATAGTTTTACTTCTTTAAAGTTGTATTTTAAAAGGAGTAAGCCCCCTGGATAACCCCCAATGCAGAAGGAAAGCTCCTCACATTTCATGAACTTGTACATACAAACTGAGATCACTGTATGTTGAAGAAATGGGAATATTCCAAGTAACCGCAATCTTGGACTTAGTATAAGTAAATATGCATTATTGTCCATTCAATCTTGTTATTCTAGGACTCACACTAATGAAGCTATGAATTTCAAACAGTTACTGTCTCCTAGGACATGTGTTTCAGATGCACTGAACTAGCACATACAATGGTGGTTGGGTAAGCCTGTCAGTAATGAAGTCTTATGTCACAACACGAGTCTTCAAAGACAAGTGATGATGACGAAACCTAATAAAGAACTCCTGAGAAAGTCTGCACCGAGTCAAATTTCTGTTTTCAGTGAGGTTAATAATGCTCTGAAATGAGAGGCCTATGGGCCCTGGACATTTAATAAAATAGACTCACTTCAAATGGTGTTTGACAGAGATAAAAATCACCCACAAACTTAGAGAATCGCTTCTATCTAGCTGGGTACACCTGAGAAGTGAAGGCTTTTTTGCAGCCTCAACAACCTCTAAGACTTCAGCCTGAACATCCTGGTGCATAACAGGATCTAAGCATAAGCCAGGCCTAAATGTGGAGCTTGTTTTCACCCAAAATGAGGAGAGCACTTCTGCTTTGTACTTGAATGGACTCTCGTATTGCCAGAAACCTGAGAAGCTGCAACCTCTCCCTTCTCAGCTAAGAAAGTGTAACAAGAATAATTTTGGACTTTCTTTTCTGAATTTTACTAGCAAATATATAAAAGGAGGTAAGGTGGGAAAAGTGTACAAATATCCTCCATATCAGTGAACAGACAGAAGGCATCTGCTACCACTCTGCCCTTCCATGGGGTAGAACTACATTTTGTTGTACAATGAAAAGGACATTCTCCGTTGTGCTCCACTCCTAGAAGATCTTCATTAAATAGGCCTCCATTTTCCTCAGCACAAGGAGACAGCTGGGACTTGCAACTGAGGGAATCTCCTAGTGTTTTCTCTTTTAGTGTAATATGACTGGCTGTGAGGGTGATGACCAGACCAGCTTCTCCTCTCTGCAGGTAAGGTGAAACATTTAAACCGATTACCCAAAAAATGTAATAACATCTTTATTTCTCCCTCTCTCTGCCTTCCTTAACTGCTCCAGTGGATATGCCAGCAATCTGACACTACAAGTGAATACTTCTGTAAATGAGGGCACTTTTTGTACTCTTCCTGGAGGCATTGTTGAAATGAAAGTCCACCTTGCTTCCTGCAAATAACAATTCCCTATGGCTCACTCTTTCAATCTTCCCAAATAAACCTGATTTAGCTTC
Organism: Protopterus annectens; assembly: GCF_019279795.1. Classification (NCBI taxonomy): domain Eukaryota; kingdom Metazoa; phylum Chordata; order Ceratodontiformes; family Protopteridae; genus Protopterus; species Protopterus annectens. Next base: position 607,216,793 of record NC_056750.1, on the reverse strand, counting down.
TGCCAAAAAGACTGCCTGCTTGTCTGCTTATTTATTTGATAACTTATTAAAAAGGCAGACACAGAATAAAGCATACATAGCATGAAATGCATATGTACAGACCCAGTACAAGGCAAAGTATACAAAGGGTATTTAATTATATCTAACATTTCACAACATCAAGTAGCAAACTGTAAAATTACCTTCTGGAAAAAAGTAAAGTGATAACGATTTATGATACACCTTCCAGCATCATTAACTTGTAGTTCAACAGAACACAGACATATAAACAAGATTGAGTCATTAAAACAGAAGGTACAGTCGACTCTGGGGAGCAGAGAGATGAGGTCATGACTGCAGCCCATATGACCTAGGTTTGACTCCTGGCCTGAGTTACAGAATGACCAATGACAGGTGAAAGGGGAATGCCTCTTCCAGTTGCAGGGTATAGGAACAAAAGTCCAGGTGGCGGTACTAGGGCTCAGGTAAGATCAGGCATTGTACTTTAAGGTAGACGCTCAGGAAATGGGCATGTCGCCATGTAGGTCGCAGCAGCTCCTTCTGGGTGCCACCACATGCCCATTTGCTGATGTAAGCCAACACATCTGGGGATGGCTGGAGTATAGATAAAAACACCAGCTGATTACTGGATGATGGCTGCAGCATCTCTACTCCACTCCCCAGTCATGGGAAAATTAACAACCCAATGGCTAGAAGATTCTCCCATCCAGCTAAGGGGGTTGCTTATCTGGTGCACAAGTCCACTATAGCATATGCAGTGACTTCAGCAAGAGTGAAGGCATTGGGAGTGCAACAGAGCTGAAGCCAGTGATACCTTGTTAAAGAAAAAAAATACAGCCATGCATCACAACCATTAGAAAGTTACAATCAAAAGGCTATATGAAACTACAAAGGCTCACATTGATTTAGATTCACGGAATTGAAGACCAATTAGATCGATCATTTGCCTTTTTGCTGCCCATATATGCCACAGTGTAAAGCATTCAAAGAGATTTGTGCAGATCATCCTCAGAAATAAAATAACAAAGCTAAAGGTCGTAGAATGAGAGCTTTTAGAAACCTTCAACATTTCTAGGGGACAGCACAAAAGAAATAGAGGGTTCATTTTTTTTTTAATTTCTCAATGGATATCAGGCCAGCTCCTACAGATCCCATGATTGAGACACTCTCTGAGACACAGTAACTGAAAAAGGCCAACAAAAAAATCTCAAGCTCCATGCAGTGGTGCATCCTTCATTTACAGCAAGGTGCACATGTGGGGCTAATTTCATAGTAAATTCTCCTTACACTGAAAAAAAATACAAGTGTCTTGTAATGCTAACAGTACTGAACCAGCATAAACCAGTGTGGATGTAGTACTAACAGCTACGATCCAAAATAACGTTTTATTAATGGGAAGAGAGACACCACTGCAGACGTCATCCAAGATTCCCTTTGGAATTTTTTTTTTCAAGAAGCAGATCACATGTTCGTCCAGTCTGAAAGTCTAACCCAATAAAGCACTTAGATGGTCTAAAGTTAATCTGCCTGACTAATGTAGCCATCAGAAGTAGAAATTTTTGTCAGCCTTGAACTACTTTGTTTTAGATGCCTGATAAAACTACCCCTGGTTTGAAGGCATTGAGCACAAACCGATTTGATGGAAAACAACTGTCCTCCTGGAATGAAAAAATATCTACACATACAAAGATGTTTGCCACCGGAATGCCTGAACAAAGGCAATGGGCCAAGTGACCTGCTTAGTGCACAACTTGGCCTTTTCCATTCTGTTACTGCAGACCTTTGACAAAAGTCTACAACAAAAACAGGACCTTGGTCAGAAAAATAATAATCTACACTGTATACGTGTGAGGAAACATCAGTTACTCTACATGAAATCTCTCTTAAACCAATGTGACACCAAAGCAGAGTAAGGGCACAGCAGGAGACTTTTAGGCTAGCCCTATAATAATCACAAGTTCAAATCCTGATGTTATTCCCATGGTTTGTTCATCTAAGTGCCAGTACATGGAAAAAGAACATCTATGTGTATTTTCATGTGCTAGCAGGCAGGTGAAGAAGTATGTCTTTCAGTATTTATCAAAGCAATCCAATCTACTCCATATCCACAAACAGCACCAGAATTACCTGTTCTAAAGACTTAACCTTGTCTGTGATATAAATAGGACCTGCTGGACAGACAGGTATGTATCCCACAGACTACTTCTCTGGAACAGGCTGCCCATCCATGTGAAGCAGAGTTTCTCCCTAACCCAATTCAAGTGAAACTTGGACAACTGGACGGGGGACAAAAAATTCATTCCTGGTTTGGTACTTATGTCTCTTATGTACACAGGCAACCTATAAATGGTTCATCTTCCAGGCCCCTGCTTGTAAATGTTTCATCTCCAAAGACCCTGCTTACACTTACCAAGGGTACGAGAACTTTCTCATCAATATATCTGTTTTGCACTTCATTGATAAAATATTGTTAAATTCACCAGACATTTGACTTGACTGATCATTCAGTTTTGACATAATACATTTGACTTGACTAACCATTCAATTTTGTCATAATTTATAAAAAAAAATAGCACCCTCAGCCTGATGTAAAATGTGGACATTTACGGACTCTTTCAGACTACCACATAAGAATAACTGAATGAATGAACAAATAAGAACTTTTGGAACTATCTTTTACCTAGAATCTTATAGCCACATTTCCTTCCAGGTGGGCCATCTTGATGGGACTCTCTCGATCCTTAAACCCTCCATAGCAGCTACCTCCTCCTGATGCATTTTGTGTATACTGATTTTATTTTTTCATCTTCATACGCTCACATTCTTCAGATGAATTCCCATGTAAAACCAGTTTGTATACTGACAACTTAGTGGCTTTTAAAACTGTTGGCTCCATCTGCCCTGTTCAATACTCTCTTCTTCAAACAAAGTAGCTAACTTTTAGAATCAAGAAATCCAAAGTTAAGCCAATAAATTCTCTAAGTCTTCTGACTGTTCTCCCCATCTCCATGAACCCTGTACCAGCTGAGTTCAAAGCTGGTTGGGGATTTTTTTTTTTGTTTATGTGACCTATTTGATATTTGAAGTTGTTTGACTACATTGTACTTAATATATATATATATATATATACATATATATATATAATGTATACATATATATATATATATATATATATATATATACATATATATATATAATGTATACATATATATATATATATATATATATATAATGTATACACACATACATATGTTCATGTGTGTGCGTGCTCATGTTTATATTATACATACACATTCACATTTTATTAATAAATATATATGTGTGTGTGTGAGTATGTATTTCTGGTATACAGTTTTAATTTAATTAATGACACTTGGTGCCTTTTTATAATACAAAATGGATAATTCATGGTGTAGACAGATGTTACTGATGAAGATGTGATGAGCATAGAAATCTATTTAACTATCTGTTGTTTATGGATTTGTTTGAGAAACATAAAACATTTATTTTAAATGTTATATATAAATGGCATCTGTTGGATTTACAACTTTTTTTTACTCCGGACCTGCTGCATTATTATTTTTTCATGTTTTTTTTGTTTGTTTTTGTGGCACGCACACACTATTGAGTCATCCTATAACAGTGCAGCATTCAATTGTTGAGTTCCAAATCAAACAATTTAAGGATTACACACAGCTATTCATAAACTTGGATTACTGATAAAGCTGATAACCACAAGCACAAAGGTTTTTCAAGTCAAGAGCACAGTAATATATGAACATTTTACAGTTTCTGAATGTGTAAGTTCCACTGCTGAGCAACTACCAGGAGTGGTGAGTAATAACATTACATTTAAGGATAATGCTACCACAGCCTCAGGTCACTGCCATAATTTATTCCACAAAAACCCTAGAAACTTTGGGTTCTGTTCTCATTCAAGTAACAAACTTCAGCAAGGCAAGTAAACAACAGTACAAGAATGGTTCAAATATATTCAGTAGGTAAACACAACTAAAAACAAATTTCAGCAAAGTATTTGATCTTCAGCACTTGAATGTCTCAGACCAAATCACTGACCAAACATTAACTGTATACTCCTCAAAAGGTCATTTATTTTCTCTCATCACCTCAGATACACAACAGAGTAGGAACAAACATCACACAACAAGCACTGCTCAAATTTCGAGAATGCAAAGGTTTTGCTTACCTGAGCTTAGAGGGGAAGGTCGACTTTTGATTGGACGGACTGTACCAATCCCTGTCTGTATAATGTTACTGCTGCCTGTGCCCTCCCCCTTACAGTCCAGCTGCAGGGAGACATCCTGGCCTGGGATGGATATAGTTTTAGCTGTAGATGGAGGCCTAAAACAGTGAAATCAAATTAAATAAATGCAAGTCAAGTTGGCTCATTAGGACAAAGGTTAAATTATATTATTTCTGAATCATCTCCCACATAATACCTCCTAAATGGATAAAAAAAAAACAATTTTATACATGCTGCATTTCAGTTTGCTATAGATTACAAAGGTGAGAAAAGGAATATCATGGTTTTAATTAGGTAATGGTTTGGTCTCTTTAAGCTCACCATTTGGATTCAAGATTCCCATTCAGCTAACATTATACTGTATACATACGGATATATAGGTGTTATCTGTACAGTACAGTTATTAGCTTTAAACTGCTACCTTTTATGCTTTTTTACCAAATCACTACAGTCAACAGGGCCTTTGCAGTTTTGATTAATATTAAAAGTAGCAAAGTACAACTGCACATAGGCAAAGCAAATTAACTTACAGAGCGTATACATCTTTGCAGAGTCAAGAATATCTGCCAAGCATTGAAATGGTGATAGAAAAGGCTGCCACATGATATGATCCTTACCAGGATACAGACAGCAGTAAACACAAGTTAGGTTATAGTTGTCTTAAGCTAAGAATGGCATTTTTCTTCACTACTATGTGCACTTCAGAGTGTTATTAGATGTTATGAGGATGATGACCATCTCAGAAACACATGGAATGGAGTCAAGGGCTGGTGAGATTGTTATTAGAAACCCACTCCTTTGGATTCATCACTACACAACAGCAGTCTGACTGTTGTTCTACTTACGGCATGAAAAACTGATAAAGCTGATAACCACAAGCACAACGTTTTATCAAGTTAAGAGAACAGTAATGTATAAACATTTTATAATTTCTGAATGAGATAGGTTCCACTGTAAGTACCTGTAGTAGATGTAATAACATTACATTTAGAGATGCTATCAGTCTCAGGTCAGTGACATAATTTATGTTAACAATCAGTTCCACAAAGAACAAAAAAGTATGGGTTCTATTCTGGTTAAAGTGACAAACTTCAGCAGGGCATCTGAAAAACAGCACAAGAACTATTCAAACATATTCAGCAGGTAAACACTACCAACAATAAACTTCTCAGCTTCAGCACATGAAGTCTCAGATGATACTGCAAGATGGATGTGTGCCCAGAGATGCTGACTCTTTTTTTGCTGAAATAGATTTATTGATTATATATATATATATATATATATATATATATATATATATTATATATATATATTACTGCAAACAGATGAAAGAAATCACAGACAATTCTGAAACAGAGTATACTGGAAATACTTACGTTTTGAAGCAAGGATCTCCGGACTGGAGGGTCATATCTATTGTAACCTTTTTAAAGATAAAGAAATAAAATGCTTAGGAACATGAAACATAGCATTATAAAACAAAGCAGTTCTCATTAATTATATATGAAACCTAAAGCATAATTTTGCTATCTGTTTTATTTTATTTCCTAATATCCAATAACTGTTAGAGCCATACACTCAAAAACACTAGTTTTAGGTGCAGCCTGTAAGAAATATATGTAGACAAGCAAAGGGATGCGGCACAGTATAAAAAAAAAAGTGCAAATAAAAACAAATAAGGTACCGAGCCTGCAAGAATAGGAAGCAAAGTATAATTTATTAAACAAAACAAAGGTACAGGTAAGCACTTTTGCGATCTGCTAATCGCTTCATCAGACACATTTTTTAAAAGACAACCAACATTTATACACTGCAGCAACCAAACCATGCTCGAAACCAATTAAGCAGTTCTTGAAAAGACATTAGTGCATCATATAAAACCTATGCAAAAAAGTCTAAAATGACTAAAGAAATGTGTTAGATAAATAATATATATAAAATATGCATAAAAGTGTGCACTTGTTAAAATTCCTGTTTATGTGTATATAAACAGCATCCACATTCAGTGTTTCAAAGGGCATGACTTAAAAAAGGCTTTAGTGTGAAAGCCCCATTTAAGCCTGGTAGTTTTTCAGCATTAAAAAGCAAAATCCATTTCTGTTCTGCCCCTTCAGTCCGATTAACCAATCACCACCTCTCATGCTAACATCTAGAACTTGTAAGACCATAAACCTGAAATTATGTTCAGAACCATAATAAATAACATATTGTGCTAGAGCATTTGTATCTTTCTTATTGTTAATGTCTCTATAATGCTCAAGTATTCTGTCTTTTAGACATCTGTTTGTCTTACCTATATAGAAAGCATGACACACGTGGCAGAAAACAAACTATGTTCATTGATCTACAATCTGCATAAAAGTCCAATTCTATTTTGAGCTCTAGAATAGGATGGACATAAACATGTGTAGAATAAATATACTTACAAGCAGAACATCTCCTGCATGAGAACGTGCCCAGTCTACTGGATTCAGCCCCAGCCATATATACTGTTGGGTGTTGTAACAAAGATGTTTCCTACGAGACTTATTATTTCTAAATGAGACACGTGGTGGTTCACCAATAACTTATTTTGGCCCATCTATGGTATGCAATATGCCCCAGTTCCATTTAATAATATCACAGTACCTGTTAATGTCACTGGAATATTGCAAAAAAAACCCTGAAAATATCAGTGTTCAGTATAGAAGTGTTAGCACTTGTGCTAACCACCCTCTCAGTGAAATAAGGCTTACATCTACCTGCCCTCTCATTCCAAGCATCAGATATACAAAAATCAATTTCAGCTTCTTTATAACCCCTACTAAGAAAGTCCTTCTTAAGGGATTCTAAAGCCAGCTGTAACTTTAAATCATTGTTGTGCAACTTCATCAAATGATAAACTTGGCCTTTAAGTACATCTCATGTAACATGGCTGGGGTTCATGCTGTTCTTATATAAATGTTTGTTATAGTTGGTTTTCTATATACACTCGTGGATACGCTTCTCAAATCCGCTTTGTTAAGTTTGACATCTAAATATTCAAAGTCATCAAATGAGTAGTTGTAAGTAAACCTAAGAAAACCAGTGGTAGTGTGCATATAAGCAATGAAGGACTTCAATTCATCCAAGGTACTATGCCATAACAAAAACAAATCATCCACAAAACTAACGTACCAAAGAATGTGTTCATAAAAAGCATTATTATGTAGGATGTTTGTAATCTCCCACTGTACTAAAGCCAGGTTGGCATAGCTATTTGCACAAGCAGTACCCATAGCCACGCCGACCTTCTGCAGGAAAAACTCTTTTTCAAAAACACAAACATTATTCTCCAGTACTATGTCCAAAGATGTACAGATGAGGTTCACCTTATTATCCGAAAAACACTTTTTCCTATTCAAAAAAACCTCTAATACTTTCGATGCCCCAGTCATTAGGAATAACTGTAAACAGAGACTCAGTGTCAAGCATAACAAACATATATTCATCTACAATGTTAACACACCTGGCATATAGTCTTTCTAGGAAAGATTTAGTGTCTGAGTATGGTGTCACACTCTTCAAGCAGGGGATGTAAAGTTTTCTCTACAAAAATAGATCACAGCTCCATGCACCACCCCTTCCCAGAAACTATGGGTCGCATGGTGGACAAGCTAAGTCCTTGTGAATCTTTGGGAGGCCATATGTAGTTGGAACTAGTGAATGGTCAACATTAAAATATTTAAAAAGTTCTTCATTGATTAGACCGGTCATCAATAAATCAAAAGCTAAAAATGAAAACTTTCTCTATCACACCATTCACAGTGTTACTAAAAATACATGCATAGGTGGTCACATCATAAAGTAGTTTCTTCATCTGTTCCACTTTCAAGTCTTTGTCTAATACTACTATACTACCACCTTTATCAGCGGGTCTAACTTCCACTGAATGCATCTCTTTTAACTCATTCAGTGCAGCAATGTCATCTTGTGTCAAATTACAGAAGTTAGTTTTAGTGTCTTTCTGAATTAATTCACGGAACTATGTCTCACATAGATCAATAAAAACTTGTACAGTAGGGTGCGGTACTGGAATAAAAGTACTTGGTTTCTTAAATAGATTTGTTTCAGGTAGGGTGCTGCCCTCAAACATCATCTTTAATATTAAAGACCTACCCAAAGATATAAGGTCTTTAAGCATTTCTGTCGGGTCTGCTCGTCTAGCCGGGATAAATGATAATCCCTTACTGAGTAAAGACAGCTGAGCTGCAATTAATTCAACTGAAGAAATATTAAACACCAAACCTGTGTTCAGAACAGACGTTTCTTCACGGTTTGCTGCGTGGTGTCCATACTCTGAAGTCTTTGTACTCTCCCTTTCCTGCCTGTGCTCTGTGATCTGTTTCTATAAGGCAGAGCTTTTGGTAGCGAAAACTGTGCTGGAGTGGTCTTTTCTGCTAAAAAATGGATGCCGCTAGTGCCTGGAACTGCATCCGATGTGAGTGGTGTCACACCCACTTCTGAATTATAAGTAGCTGCATTTGCAGAAGATTGTGGAGGCTGATAAGGCATTCCAGAAGTGGTGGGAGCATGAGTAGAAGAATTAGTAGCTTTGTTGTAACTGAGGAGGTTCCGCCAAATTCATATCTCGCGATGTTCCTGTTCTCGTTGATGTCAGAGATTCCAGTAATCTCTGGACATTATCTGATTGGTTCTGGTTGTAGATGATTGAATGTAGTGCTCTCCATTCATGTGGCTGTTTCTCTCAGCCAGGCTAAGATATTCTCATGTAGTCTATCTATTTTGTCACCAGTTATCCCTGATGAAAATTTAGTAGTGATGTCATCTTTTAAACTTAAAAATATCTCTATACAATTCCCTTTCTTGAGGCAAGAAAAAATCAATCAGCAAGTTCATATACTCTGTGCTGAATTTCAAATTCAATAACTGCCACCTTCTTAGTAATTCAGGAAAGGCATCACCATAACTAGACATATTGAGAACACAAAGTCCACTTGGTATTACTTTACATTTTAAGTAGGCTTCTAAGTGTAAACATTGTCACTGTAAATGTTTATACTTATAAAGTTTCTTTTCCAGTTCTCTAAAGTGATGCATGAAGTCAAGATGCTCATTACCTTCCTCTGGGTTAGGGATAGACTGTGTAGAAATTACAGCATTCAACAAAGGATTCTGACCAATGTTTAAGATGCGGTTAAGCCGGTTAACACCAATGTCCATATTAAGAGATTGTTTAGGCGTATATGGAAGTTCGATGTCCATGCTCTCAGCCATTTGCTCTTGTCCTGAATGAGAAAAGTAGGAACACCAACAAATATATGTACACAGGCGCACGATACGGCACAGTATCAAAAAACAAGTGCAGCTAAATACAAATAAGGTACCGAGCCTGCAAGGCTAGAAAACAAAGTATAATTTATTAAACAAAACAAAGATACTGGTAAGTGCTTTCATGATCTGCTAATTGCTTCATCAGACAAACTTGTTAAAAGACAATCAACATTTATACACTGCAGCAACCAAACCATGGTTGAAACCAATTAAGCAGTTCTTAAAAAGACATTAGTTCAGCATATATAATACCTATGCAAAAAAAAAGCAAAAAATTCCACTAAGAACCACAACTCTTAAACAATCACAAGATGGACAGTGACTGAGGCTACGGTCTATATTAGATCACCGAACACTTAGGTAAGCGGACGGTGATTAATCGACCCCATATAAGCAAAAGCTTACGAAACCGAACTGTCAGAACAGCGATTTTTTTCCAAGGGAAAAAACAGCTGTTCCAACAAAAAAAAAAAAAAAAAAAAAAGAAAGCACATAAAAACATGAGATTAAGTGGGGGGCTTTGCCCTTCCACCCCCCACCCCCCCACAGACCCCCTACTTAAATATACCAACTCTGAGACCGCACTACAGTGCCGAAAACGGCTAATTACCCAAGCGGCCAAGCAAATTCTTTCCCAGGGAAAGAATTTGTTTACATGCCGCTTTGATATTTTGCAGTTTCGGTTTTGTCAGTTCGACCAAGGCGCATTCAAAAACATGCGTCTTGGGTCTGCTGATAGGAACCCCTGAGGCTAACATTCAAAGTGCAGATGGACATATAAAAGTAATCTCAAAATAGCACAGCAAACAAAATTTATTAAGCGCTTTCGTCTTGGACCATTCCAAGACTTCATCAGAATAACATAACATAATTCACAGCTTAAATGGAATGTCTAATTAATTAATCAATTAGATAATTGCTTAATCTTCTTTAAAAAGCAAATACACAGATAAAATAAGAAGTATTGTAATATAAAACATACTTTTGTAAATAAACAACAAGTATTTTATAAATATTATCTATTCAATGCTCTAAGTTTTAAAACAGGCAATATAGAAAGAGTTTCATTTACACCTGGTTCAACCACTGAATTTCGCAACAGTTGCCATTTCAATTCACATAGATCAAGGTTATCCTTCTTGTGATTGTATATATAAAACCTATACAAAGTCTAAAATATCTAAAAAATGTGTTAGATAAATAATATATAAAAAATACATAAAATATGCATAAAAGTATGTGATGACACTTGTTAAAATTCCTGTTAATGTATATATGAACAACATCCACATTCAGTGTTTCAAAGAGCGTGACTTCAAAAAAGGCTTTAGTATGAAAGCCCCATTTAAGCCTGGTGGTTTTTCAGCATTAAAAAGCAAAATCCATTTCTGTTCTGCCCCTTCAGTCTGATTAACCAAATCACCACCTCTCATGCTAAGATCTAGAAAAACAACTTCATAAGACAATACACACAGTGAATAATTCAGAGACCAGTTGTGCAATGGTCAAATGCGTGACAATGCTTAACTCACAGAAGTGCTTCTACTTTTAAATTTGCTAAGTCCACAAGATGGTCTTGGTGGTGATATGGCTGATTTGGTAGTATGAGCCCTTCTCCACTCACCCAAGAAAAGACAAAATGGTCATCAAACACTCATTCCTCTTAACTAACAATCTTGCATTTATCCAATTAAATTAACTTAGGTAGCGGGTACTGAAGAAAGTAAAATCTACTTTTGTGCTACTGCCTTAATAACTTAACTTGTTCAGCACAAACTGTACACAAGTTTCAAAATCTTTACATTGTACCGTTTCTGTAGTGATCATTTATTTTAAAACCATTTGTAATTTTCTAGGGCAAGTAATGCCCTAAAATGGTCACCACTGTAGATCAGCAAAGGGCATCAAAACAAACATACAAACAAACAAATAAATAATCACCTGTTTTGTTTTTTTTTTAAAATCTGTTCTAATTGAAAAGGTCCAGAATGAGACTACAGTGGTCTCCTCTTTAGGCACTAAAAAGGATCTGGAGTGGATTTATTTTAGATTTGTTAATCGGGTAGATGGATTTATCCATGGACCCAATTCAGCCACAAGCCATGCCATACAAAAAGGATAAACAAAAATACACAAACAAGGAAAAAATACAACAAATATACCAAAATGATTCCACTTTGTAACGTGTAAGACACATAAAACTTGAAACAATGTATGATGGCTATAAAGAGAATAACAAAATAACAGTGACCTGCCAAAGCCCCCAATAAGCGAAAAAGAAAAAAAAAATAGAAAAATAAAAATAAAATCATTGCTTCCACATGAAACAAGCCCCTTGCACCCTGCCCTCTTCTGGGGGCTTCACCACCCCCTTACATATTTTATTTATTATTATTTGTGTTTTGTTAACCGGGTTAGTCCATTGGGCAGGTGGCCCATTTTCAGTGGAGACCCAAGGAGAAAAGCTCCACACAAAGAACAAAATAACAGAGTTTACATAGCAGTAATGAGCACTTGTGTACATACTTCCATACATTCATGCCATGTAGGAAACAAGAGTACAGAGCAACAAATATACATAAAATAATGAAAATTAACAATTCATACAGATTCAGCAGTGACAATAGCTAAGAATTACAAAAATAAAAATGTGAATTTACAATATGTCATCAGAAAAAAGACCTTAAAATATCATTAGTAATTAAACCAGGTTGGTAGAGAGGAAGAAAAAATATTAAATATCAGGGTGAGGAGTAAAATTTAGAGAGTAGAGGGAGTAAAATAATGCAGTTGAGAGAAGGGAGTGGGAAAAAGTAGTAAAGTAAGAAAAAAATGTAATTTAGGTAGAAGCATTGCTCAGCAGCACAGCTGACATAAACAGACAGCAACTCTGCTCTTACAAAACTGTGGAAAAAACTGCAAACTCTGGGGTGAAAAATGTTTGTTTTCTCAATTTGCAGCATTTTGATGCACATAGACACATATCTGAATTGCATGGGCAGTTCTACAAAACAAAAATATACATCAATCTGACCCCATTTCTCAAAAAAAAAAAACCTCAAAGCCAGCTAACACCAAACATAAAACACTGATTACTCACAAAGAAAAAAATCATGTAAAAAAAGCCCCACATTTTGGTGGAAGTACAGCAGCACAAGGTAAAACTACGACTGGCAAAAGTGCACCTGATGTGCTGCCTTCTGGAATACGCCAATCCTCCTCGTGGCTTAGATAAAAGTAGTACCAGATCTTCATTCAACTGTACCTGACCTGGAAGGGATAAAGGTGTGGGCCACAGGATGGCCATTAAGGAAATTCTGTGCAGTAGTCCCTGGAGATGATGTCTCTGATTCAGAAGTTAGGTATTACCAGTGCTAAGGTTGGAATGGAGAGGGAGAGAAAAAGGGACAAGCTAGCAGACATTACAGTGATAACAGAGTGACTGCACTGCCACCAAATAAGACAGTATTAAGCACCACTCCCTATGATTTGACAATCAGATAACAAATGTGACATCAAGATGACTGGCAACCGTGAGGGTTGAATCCCAAGGGTGAAGTAAAGGCAGCACTGTACACACAAGTCTATTTCAATAAATAATCCACAAAATACAAGCTGACCCCAACAGCATACACAGAATATGCACTGCTGTCCTAGGTATGGACTTCCAGAATCCAAACCTAGACTGGACTGTACATAGGCCACTTACATCTTTGACCAAGGAATCCCAGGCCCCTGTCTTAAAGTTCTCTCTGAGAATCAATGTCTATCAGTGCCTCTTAATTCATGGTAACTGCCATTCACACAAAGTACACAAAGTATTATCTTCACTCACACACACACACACACACTTTTACTTCTTTTGGATGACTGGCAGAATTCTTCAGCTTCCGACAGACATCTTTCTGCCATGGCAGTAATGCCACTTCCCTGGATTAAGGCTAGAGACACTCTAATTACCGGTTACTCAAAATCAAGCCCAATATAAATCCATCTATCCATCCATCTATCCATCCTCAACCCTTTTTTCCTCATTTATACATTTCATATATTTCACTGGTAGAGTTAGGTCTTAACAGTCTAAAATGAGATGTGTCATATAGCTTGCAAGCCTCAAGAATAAATAATAAAGAAAATAATACAAATGCAGAATAAAATATACATGGGTTAGCACACAGAGAAATAAAACAACATGCAATAAAACAGACAGGATTCATACAGACCAGATACCATACGCTCATTGGCTATTGATTACTGAAGAAATATTAGCCTTAGGTGTTATAAATTAATAATTATTACTCACAGATAGGTCCACACAAACAAGACATCATCAACATCTAGCATCATCTTTGGCATAGCACTGTATACACAGATATATAAATGTGTTTTTCCTAGCAGCCAGTGGTCATCACATGGCAACACTTTTCTGACAATGTATGTAAAGAAAGTAATAAAACTAGTTTTACTTGTCATGGTCACAACAGACTTGCCAGTATGCATCCAGTTATGTTTCCTTCCCTTTGAATCCACTCCAGTGTCTTCATAACATGCAATCCATTATGTTTATCTGCCATTTTAGCAATTACATCCCACCAGAAGGAGACTTCCTGGTCTTTCATCTTTGTTTGCTACATTAACGAGAGCAAACAGCAAGATTGGTTTCCAGCACACTTCAAAAGACATTCCCTGATCCTTGATAAAACAAATCCCTTTAGCCCTAAGACGATCACTCTCATTGCAAATGAACAGGAGAGAAAAAAATTACATTTTTACATTACACATTCCGCTCATAAGTTCTTAGGTACTCCACTAGGCGATTTATCAGCGATGATCTTAGAAAGACTAGCCTTACATTCGCATGGTAGTTTTTAAACTTTACATTTTGCATACAAATAACCCAGACAGAGAACTCAATTCCCTGGAGCCTGGCATTACCCTTGGCTTTGTAAATTTTTTTTTTTTTTTTTTTTTTTAATATGGCATTATTCCTGGCTTCACAGTTGCTTTGAAGTGATTCCTCAAAATTGTACTACTACTCTGTTGGTCTACAGGACCATGAGTAGCCTAGTCACCACACTTCATTTCATAGGTACCCATTGACATGACTAATTTGTACCTGGTTTCTGGCTTGAGGGACCAAACCCAGGGTGGCTTTACAACTGCCCATCCAGTTTTCCAGGTTACAATTAAAGACGGTGTCTGACTTAAGAAGGCATTCCTATATCCTCAAGGAAGGGCTGCATCTTGGGCCTAGCACAGGACCTCTTCATCACTGCAGAGATGGATGCTCATAAGTATCCCACAGTTTCCCTTTCTATGCTCTTTTTAACCTGTAACAATTGTTTACTTCTGAGAGGAATTTGACAGGAATGAAGCTATCTCACAGGATGGTGATCATTTAAGAAGAGTTGGACAGCTCTCAGCTTTCTAATAACTGTTTTCTTACTAAAGACAGAAGTCGACTCCAAGGTAGAACAGGCCATTTAAATGAAAGTTCTTAGCAGAAATATGGGTAATATGAAAGCATTTACTACTAATGGCGACTGGCAATGATACATTATTAGCAAGAGGGCTTTTCTAAATTGAAACAGCTTTACTAATATCACATATTACATACTGACATGAGTCACAAAACATTGCTACAATGGGGTTAGGCCAGACACAGGGGTAGGATGTCTCCCTGTTGTAAAATGAAGTAGTAGTCCACAAAAAGAAAAAAACAGAAAATCTGACAGGCCGAAAAAAAAAAAAAAACAAAGTTGATAGACTGGACTGCTGAGGATAAGGAAGAAATTATATATTGTTACTATTATGCAAGAAACCCATAATTTCCAGGCAGACGATATTCAAAAACTTAAGACAGAAATTAGATGAAAGAAACATATTAGCACAGTACTTGCACAAGAAAAACTGTCAAAAGCTTCAAATGCAAGCTTATGTTCAATAATACAACAGCTCCATAAAAACATTATACAGACCAAGAAACCTTGGGCTGTTTGGAAGAAGAAGTGACCGAGGAAGTGCGAAAATATAAAGAAAAAAACTAGAGATTTTTGAAAGGTATAAAAAAGAAACATGGACATGGGAAAGAGAGAGATCTGACATGGTGCAATATTTGTAAAACAGAACTGGAAAGATTCACACATCTTGTTACTGGGTGTGATACACTAAAGGCAAAGGGCCTATACACTGAAAAGTATAACAATGTTGCAAGACTACTGTATTAGGGATTGTGCAAGCATTACAAAATTGAAGCAGCTAGGAAACAGTGGAAAGATGAGCCACAAAGCATTATAGAGAATGATAAAGATATCACATGGGATCATCCATTGCCAACAGTTCAAAAAATAGATGCCAGAAAACCAGATACAGTAGTCCATAAAAAGAAGACAAAATAGCACTGATCATTGAAACTGTTGTAACCAGTGATTACAGTGTTTTACATACAGAGACATACAGAGATACTACTACTTCTTTCGGCTTTTCGCGGTTAGGGGTCGCCACAGTGGATCACCTGTCCGCTCATAATTGGCAGTGGAGTTTTACAGTGTCGAGTTGCCAGCCCGGCGCCCAACCTTCCACAGAAGGCACACACACACACATACTCACACCTATGGCCAATTTAGAGTGTTCAGTCCACCTGCAGCATGTCTTTGAGATGTGGGAGGAAACCAGAGCACCCGGAGGAAACCCACGCGACCACAGGGAGGACATGCAGACTCCGCACAGAAGGCACCCCAGATCGAACCGGAGAACCTCTTGCTGTGAGGCGACAATGCTAACCACTGCACCACCATGGCCGCCCTTTTACATACAGAGATACAATGTCATAAAAATCAGGATCTGTAGGCAGAGACAATAGCAGTGTGGAAGAAGATACCTAGACAGTTCCAAAAGTGGTAGGAGCAATGGGTCTCATAGCAAAGAATTTACAGTTGTATTTAGATATGTTACGGATATATGCAACTAAGTATGAATTGGAGAAGGAGCCAATTCTGGGCAGACTGTGGCTGCTGCAAAGAGCATTTTTGGCTAACAATATTAATTTCATGAACGTTAATCATACTTTGATCTAAGAATGGGGTACATTCCCATCACGGTATTAGAAACCCAAAAAGACTTGGAGAAAATATATATAGCCGTGATATGAAAACACATTCAATTACAAAAGACAAAACAAACCATTACAAAGATCTTGTTTCCCTCTCAAACATTATACACATATAATTACTTTCTAAACCATTACTATTCAATTTAACATTACACAGATCGCTTAAGTCCTGCCATCCTTGAAATATCACTCATCCTCCTGAATAGTACTCTGTACGTAGCATTCCCATAGATTTGGTTTATATCTATGTAATTTTCCGCTTCATTTTTCTAAGGTTCCCACCTATGTCCTTCATAACATACTGTTATAGTTGGTTTGGTTTCTGATTTCCATTTTCTACTGTATTTTTTTTCAGCCAACAATGTTAAACTTAGTAGGTCCTTACTATGGCTAGGCAATTCATTTTCTATATTTCAGCTGAAAATAATTATTTCCTTACTTAAAATAATTTGCTCCCCCAATATTTTTGACAAAATATCGCATAGGGAATTTCTAAAATCTACCATCTGGTTACCTTCCCAAAAAGCATGTAACTGGATACCCCCACTCTTTCCCATTTGCTTTCCTCGTGTGGAAAAATTCATTGGAATCTACTTGGGGTATAAAATACCACTGCAAAGACTTTCAAAATGCTAAACCCTATAGATTTAACGGTGTACTTGACAGCCATACAAGTACATTCTCATTCTTGCTTTTTATATTGCCTTTCCTTTCTCATTTCTCAGTGTTTTCTAACATCTTCAAATTAGTTCTTATAGTTGATGTCCATTATTTTATATGCCCTACTAATTAGCCCATGTTTTTACCACAGCTTCTGTTCTAGACTCAACTATAAAAACTCAACCAGAGCTGGTATTTCTTTTAACATCCCCTTTCCCTTTCTCTATGTCTATATTTTATCAGTCCCTGTTAAGGAAGGTAGTATCCAACCTGCAGTCCACGCTGATGCTTGGCCTCACCCCACTGTAAGACTTTTCCCTTCCTAATCATTTGCACTCAGAAAGTTGGTTCCTTTGTTAATTTTCTCTAATAAATTCCAGCTTCTTCTTGCCTATTTTCTATTATCCTACTTGCAAGCCATCTCTACTGGTTAAATCTCCTCTATCCATTCACAAGTTCACTTAGTTCTCAAAACAGTTTCTGCTACTTTGTAAGTATAATATTCTGTGTGGATGTTACTGTTCTCCTTAAGTGCCTGCATTAGAAATCCTACTCTCTCCTTAATTTGATTTGTAGTCTTCTGCCTATGTTATGCAAATGAACCTTAACTGTGTAGCTCTAAAGTGTCCCTTTAAATCTGATAATCCTAAACCACCTCGTTTTGTGGGGAGAAACATCTTATCCCACTAATCTTGCCCTCTTTTCTTCA